>NW_025535343.1:0-105740 GCF_020615455.1 Coregonus clupeaformis | reverse complement strand
GGAATCTGCTGAGTGAGAATATGCGTGCCGGGTGAGTTATCGTCACCTCTAAAGTAGTTAATGTTGGTAAAATGGACCAAACATTCATTTGTGGAAATCCTGCAGGACCTTTAATCCTGAACCACTGCTTTAATTGATTGTAGCTTGAGTAAATTGTTCTAAGTTTCCTATATCAGTGCAGCTCCCTTCCTTTAACAAACTAACTCTGTCATGGTCTTTTAACATTGCAGATGAGCAGACATGAGCTTAGTGCCAAGTGCATGGATATTGTAGTATGGGTGATGGAGTCTACATCCACTTTAGTTGTTCCCGCCCTTGACCTCACTATGCAGATAGAGCTCTCTGAGTTCGCCAAGCTCTTCTGGACAGGAAGTAATGAGGCAGGAGAGGTGACCTCTCTTGGCCTCAAAGCAGTCAGAGTTCAGCTGTAGTGGAGGAGCCAGCAGGTGCACCAGCGCCAGAAACTGCCTACAGCACACGCATTCCCACGCCTTTCCCCTCCTCTTTGGTACCTAGCCCTACCCCTCTCTCACAGGTATCTAGCCCTATCCATGCCTCTAACAGGTACCCACCCCTATCCCCTCCTCTCACTGGGTACCTAGCCCTATCTCTCCTCACAGGTACCTAGCCCTATCCTCCTCTAACAGGTACACTAGCCCTATCCTATCCTCCTCTCCACAGATACCTACCCCTATCCCCTCCTCTCACAGGTACCTACCCTATCCACGCCTCTCAAAGGTACCCAGCCCTATCCCCTCCTCTCTCAGTACCTACCCCCTATCCACGCCTCTCAAAGGTACTTCCAGCCCTATCCCCTCCTCTCACAGGTACCTAGCCCTATCCCCTCTCTAGGTACCTAGCCCCTATCCCCTCCTCTCACAGGTACCTAGCCCTATCCACGCCTCACAGGTACCCTAGCCTATCCCCTTTTCCACAGGTACCTCCAGCCCTATCCATGCCTCTAACAGGTACCTAGCCCTACCACCTCCTCTCACAGGTACCTAGCCCTATCCATGCCTCTAACAGGTACCTAGCCCTATCCCTTTCCCTCACAGGTACCTAGCCCTATCCCCCTCCTCTCAAAGGTACCTAGCCCTATCCTCTCCTCTCACAGTTACCTAGCCCTATCCCCCTCCTCTCAAAGAACCTAGCCCTATCCTCTCCTCTCACAGGTACCTACCCCTACTCCCTCCTCTCACAGGTACCTACCCTCTATCCACACCTCTCAAAGGTACTCTAGCCCTATCCCCTCCTCTCCACAGGTACCACCCTATCCACGCCCCAAAAGTACCTAGCCCTATCCCCCCTTTGGTACCAGCCTATCCCTCTCACCAGGTACCTACCCCTATCCACGCCTCTCACAGGTACCTAGCCTATCCCCTCCTCTCACAGGTACCTATCCCTATCCCCCTCCCTCTCACAGGTACCTAGCCCTATCCCCCTCCTCTCACAGGTATCTAGCCCTATCCCCTCCTCTCACAGATACCTAGCTCTATCCCCTCCTCTTTTTGCAGGTATTTCCTGTTATAGGTACAAATATCCATTCCAGATCCACTTAGTGAGAAATACACTACTTAAGATACTACACAAACCCACTCTAAAATGTTTACTCTGAATGTTAATGTTTGGTCTGAGTGTGGTTTGATATGGTTCACAATGCTTCCTTTGAATAACAATAACAAGGTTGAGTTTGTGTCCCAAATTCTTGATCATGGATTCTTTATTTTGTTACTATATCCACTATTCATTTCTGTTGTGCATTCTGGAGGTCCATGACCTCTTTGCTAAGTGAGAACGAAGAGCGATATGTCTCCTCACCTGAGGGTCAGCGATAGAGAGATGAGACACAGCAAACCACACTCAGCACCACTGAGATCTGTGTTTGGCATCTCTGAGGACTCTGTCTTCGACATGGTCCAGAGCGGCCAGTCGATCAGGGTGACATCGTGCCACCGCTGCGGAGTAGACAGGAGAAATAAAGACCTAGCAAAAATGTCAACGAATGGGAAGTTTATGATGGGTATTCGACCGAGTTGGTTATAAACCTTCTCAACTCCAGATTGGCTGAGCTAATGGAAGTGTCAGTCAGGGAATCTCTAGTTCTGCTGACTGGAAGTATCTCAGCAAGTCAGCAGTTTGCCCAAGAGATGCTAAGCAGGGCGACTTCAAGATGTATTCCCATGTCATAGAGCATATGCGCCAGAGTCTCCCCTTGAGTTAGAGGCCATCTTTGGTCCTCTGGCTGGACAGGTCATAGTCACCATCATAGATAGCATCATCAAGGCTAAAACCAACGGAGGAAATGAGGGGAGAGACGTCCAGCCCCTTGACCTATTTTCTAACTGCCATTTCGGCAGAAATACAAAGCCTAGTGGTTCACAGATCGGCTAGCAGACCATCCACCAGACTGTCCAACAACGACCCACTGCTGAACATTTCCAAGTCGAAGGTCTTAAGATCAGTTCTGCTCAAAATGGCAGAGCTCTTTGGCCAAGGTCCAAGTGAAACCTGTCTAGTTCCACTAGTCCAGAGTCAGTCCAACAACTCCATTTGCGACTGGACTGTAAATGCAGGCACCATTCATCCAAGTACATTTCTGTCCGACAACAGAATGACAGAAGTATCATCCGATGTTGTGGATCTTGTACTTGAGGTTTTTTGGATAACAGGATTTTTGGATAACAGGAACCCGTCAAGTCCACAGAGTGCCTGCTCCCACAACTCAGCTAGTGGAGCAATAGATATGAGAGCTCTTGCTGGGGACTTGGTCAGACAGGTGTCTGTCAAACTCAGCCCGTTTGTCTCTGAGAGTCAACTCTCCACCATGTCCATGACAGATCTGTCATCATCTTTTTCTGACTCCACCTTGAAACAGTTGTGTTCTCGCTCTGCTGTTGCTCTGGCAACTGCCTGTCAAGCAATCAAAACAGAGCTCTAGTACCAGAGACCTACCAACCTGGCAGCCAGAGACCTACTATCGTCTCTGGTAGAGACCATTGAGGACATGGATATCTCTGACATCCTCCAGGGCCCGTCGGGCATTTTGGAGGAGGCTGCTGTGATAAAGCACCCAGAGATGTCCACCTCGACAATATACAGATCTCTTGCTTCTCGACTCATCTCTCGCCTCCCTCTAAGATGGTCACTGAGAGCATTATCTTCAACAACCCATGTCCATCAGAGGAGAATGTGAGTATTCAGAAGGAGCTCCCTGCCTGATAAAGTTGACAAACTCCATGGTCAACCAGTGGAGGAGTATATTGTCAAAGCTGAGCAATGCATCATTCAGGTCATTCAGGATGCAGCTGTGACATATACTGCTGCGCTGGATAGAACCGACTCTTGTGGGAAACTGTCGGAAATCCTATCTGTCCATGTTTCCTCAGAGAATATTGAGGAGGCATCCTCTGATCTCTTTGGTGGAATTATTTCCGACCTGCATGAGGTATCTGAGGTCAATAAGGCCTCCATGCGTACGAAATCAGGTCGCAAAATGTTTTGGGTGGAAGTGAGTTCAGGTTCCCAGATGATTTATACCAAAACCCTGGACAAACTAAGGAAGCTGTTCACATCCCACCATCTCACTGAGGGAAAAAATACTCCTGTGCAAATGGAGCTCTCTGCAACTGGACTACTTGTAACTGAGGCCACTGTGGAGGAATCTCCTGTACAGAAGACAGACAGTAAGAGCCCCTCTAAGTTCTTAGCCTCAGCCCACCAGCTCACCCTCGACACCTGCACTAAAGGGGTAATCAAACAGGTGATCTCGGTGCTGAGGGTGGACACTTCAAAGGAAGACTGCTCCGCTTCCGTTGGGGAGAGCACGTCAAATTCATCCTTCGACTTCAACCAGAAGTTGGACTCAATAATTTCGAAATTGGAGGACCTCACCATTTCGACTGATGTGACGTCAGCCGAGATTGCCACACTCACGCGATCTCTTAGTGCAGCCAGCAGAACCTCTAACATTTCCATCCAGAGATTTCACAGATTTCACAGAGCTAAGGCCAAACACATTGTGAGTGAGACCATTCTCAGAGCTGCTAGCAAAGCCAGCCATTCTTTGCTACAGAGCATGCCTAGCACCACCTTCTCACACCATGCGGTTTCTACAGCCGAAGATATAGTAAATATTATCATGCAAGACCTTGAAAGTGTATCCCAGTACACTGTGGATGACACAGACTCCTTCCCACTAGAAGAGAAAAGGCTGGAGTCCCAGCCTAAACCCAGAGTTGTCTTTGACAACTTATTGGATGCTGCTCAAACCATGTACCACAGAGTAAAGGATAGACTGAACATCTTTTTCTCTTTTCCACCAGTGTCAGTCACCACAGCCAAATATGTGCTGGACTCCACCCCTGTAGAGACACTCAGACGCTCTAAGTCCGCTGACACTGCTCTTGTTGTGGACAGGAGCCGCCCTCCGTCTGTGAGAAGTGAGAAGCCTTTGTCAAAAGTATGTTTGGCTAAAAGGTCTAAAGCCCTTGTGTCTTCGAGTGGCTCTTCAACAGACCACCATGTAATTGACACATGCAGTGAGGATGTCACTCTGCCCACCAGGAGTATGTCAGTTGTGAGCAACAACATTTTGAAGAGAGCCTCTCCTCTCCACGGCAGTGGATTGAGTGAAAGTTGCAAACCTCTTGTGGCTCTAAAAGACGTAACAGTGGCAGTCAGCCAAGAAGGCTTTAGCAAAACTGCAAAGAAGACGCTTAGCTTGATCCTAAATGTGATCAAGTGTAGAGTGGCCAACTCTGAGAGTTCATCTGTTGGGCAGATTGCAAGTGAGGAGTGTCTGATAGCCACTAACATGTTAGACTCTGTACTGGAGAGCCTTGACCAGTTGCCTGACATGAGCGCTGCCGATGAGATCACAAGGACAGAATCCCATACCTCTATCGCAATGGATGAGACAGGTTCACGGTCAACGCTTGTGAGCCAACAAGAAATACACATATCTGACACCAATATCATAGTGAAAACTATAATGGACACAATGAAGACGGACGACCCAGAGATGACTTCAGCAGAAGAAAATCTGGATAGGCTCCTGTCAGTTGAAGCCCTTCAAGGTGCGTCTGGCAACCTGATTGCAAAGGTCCATGGTCTCATTCAGGAGATAACCATAAACCGCCAGCTTCAATCCATGGTTGGCCACAGAAGCCTCTCTCAACCAGCGCTGCCTAAACCAGCCCTGAGGAAGCTGTCAAAGGACGATGCCTCAGAGCTCATTTACAACTTTGCCCAGACTTCTGTTAGGAGACTCCTGGGGCAGTGTATGGGAAGGCCTATGCCACCATCGGCTGAAATGGTTTTGGATCAGGTCATCAAGTTGATGACAGACGTGGTGATGGACAGCCTGACTTATGTGTCCAAGTCTACAATGGAGGATGGTAAGTGAAAGTACCTATTTTCATCTGCATAGGACTTAATTGTAACATGATGCTCAATACATTGCGTTTTATGATGTGAAATTCACTGGGTGTGTCCAAAATGGCACCTTCTTCCATATTTAGTGCACTACTTTTGACCAGACCCTATGGGGCCTGGCAAACCTATAAAGTGAAGAATGCCTTGGGTGGTGACTGACTTCAATGGCTCTCCTCTTCTTTGTGTTCAGACACCAGTCCTCATGGTGTTTGACCTTAATGCTACTGAGGAATTCCCTGCCAGGAGCCTTAGCCCGGCTGATGTAAAGGCTGACGGCATGGCCCTTCTTCCCTCTGCCAGAGGGGAAGAGACTAAGAAGAACAGGAAGTGGCGTTTCTTACCGAAAATGCATAAGTTTCCAAAGAACATGATTAAGGTAGGGTGCTCTGTGTTTCGAGATTACATCTGTAAGGCAGGGCTGACATTTACCCTACAGATTCACTACACCCCTATTGTCTCTCAGCATTAGAACAAAACTGTTGTCATTGTCTTTAGGAGGTTGAGTGAGGACGCTGTAATGCAATCCTAATACACATGGGAGAGAGTCAATGGCTATTTCCCAAATGGCACCCTATTCCCTATATAGTGCACTACTTTTTACCAGAGCTCTCTGGGCCCTTGTCAAAAGTAGTGCCTTACGTAGCGAATAGGGTGCCTTTTGGGATGCACACTCTGTATTTTACACAGGCTCAGTTGTCATGATGTGTTTTGTCAACAGCTATTCAAGACAAAAGGGGAACCGAAGAGACACCCTGAACTGGATGCGCTGCCTACCAAACGTCTCAGAGAGACTCATATTTCACAGGGTAAGCGATAAGCATCGATAATGTCATATTGATGTATCACCCTATGACAAGCTTGTTAAAACAGTGACAACAGATACAGGCAGACCGACGGACAGACATGCAGACAGACAGGCAGACTGACAGGCAGACTGACAGACAGACTGACGGGCAGACTGACGGGCAGACAGACAGACAGACAGACAGACAGACAGACAGGCAGACGGACAGGCAGGCAGACAGACAGACAGACAGGCAGACAGACGGACAGACAGACAGACAGACAGACAGGCAGACGGACAGACAGGCAGACGGACAGGCAGACGGACAGGCAGACGGACAGGCAGACGGACAGACACAAACACACACATTCATTTTCTGATTATGAAATGTTCTTATTACAGATGCTGAGTGTGAGGTTCCAGAGGTTCCATCCACTCCCACTCCCAAGGAGGACCTGACAACCACACTAGCCCCTGCTCCCCAGGAGTCCCAGTCCCGTAAACGCCCACTCATAGTCAGGGTGTTACACGCTCTCTCCAGAGCCATCTCCAAACCATTCAGAGGAGCTTCTGGGAAGAAGAATTAGCCAAATGCCTGATTTTATTAATATGATATTTTAATCAGAACCTTTATTTAATAAAACATTACTGCATTGATTTCTGTCTATAGCAGTCTTCATGTATGTGCAAGATAACGATAAAGTAATTCAAACCACATAGTCAAAAGTATTCATAGTGAAGTACCGTTTATGATTATTGAATGTGGAAATACATATAATACAGAAAAGTTGTTGTCACATATAAAGACAGACATAAAGGAGAACTCCGTAGACCAGTCACATTCTCAAGCCATAACTAAATCCATGAATGGATCTCCTATAAGATGACAGGAGAACATTTGTAACACTTTCTATGAAGCCTATATCTATAATGCATACACTCAATTCATTTACATTTTACATTTTAGTCATTTAGCAGAAGCTCTTATCCAGAGCGACTTACAGTTAGTGAGTGCATACATTTTTTTTTCATACTGTCATACACTCATAATGACTTAATTGAGTTAAGTGTTAAGTAAAGTGCATTTATAAACACATAATGAGGGCTTATTATGTATTTCTTGCAATAAAAAAATAAAAATGCTACTAGTTTATTAAATATTCATGACTGCTATTGCACGGCTCATGTCCACACTTCTGTACAATAGGGGGCAGTAATGCACCATAACGTTGGATGCCAACTGCCTATAAACCCCACTGAAGAAGAAAAAGCTACTCATGTAATGCATGTTGGAAAGCAGACAAAAACTAATGATTTGCAAGAGATCTAAACACGATTTATAAACTACTGAACAACAAGTCCAAGAAATCATTGCTAACCACTTTTGCACTTTGAACAGATTTCTCGACAATAATAATGGAAGATGTGACTGGGGCTCAGCTCATTGCAGAGGCACTAAAAGCTCAGGTGAAGTGTGTGCAATATATATAAAACAGTGTTATACTGTGTAACCGTGTTGCTAATAATATATTAGTCGCTGATCATGTCCTTGGCAGTGAGAATGTAGCACTACGAGTTGTGAAAGTGTGCCATAGGTCATTGCACTGGTATAGCTAACTATTAATATTGTTGTAGAAAAACATTTAGATGTTTATGTGGAATAGTATATGTTAACACCCTTGTTGATGCATGCCAATGTGTGTGTCAATGCAAAGAAAATCTAAACTACATTGTAACAATTCATATACAATTCAGTATGAAAATGTATGCACTCACTAACTGTAAGTCGCTCTGGATAAGAGCGTCTGCTAAATGACTAAAAATGTAAAATAAAAATGATATCCAGTACATACAGTGGGGAGAACAAGTATTTGATACACTGCCGATTTTGCAGGTTTTCCTACTTACAAAGCATGTAGAGGTCTGTAATTTTTATCATACGTACACTTCAACTGTGAGAGACGGAATGTAAAACAAAAATCCAGAAAATCACATTGTATGATTTTTAAGTAATTAATTTGCATTTTATTGCATGACATAAGTATTTGATACATCAGAAAAGCAGAACTTATTATTTGGTACAGAAACCTTTCTTTGCAATTACAGAGATCATATGTTTCCTGTAGGTCTTGACCAGGTTTGCACACACTGCAGCAGGGATTTTGGCCCGCTCCTCCATACAGACCTTCTCCAGATTCTTCAGGTTTCGGGGCTGAGATCCCCAAAGCCTACAAGAATTCTGATAGTGAAACTCCACTCAGCTGGGATGGTGCTGTGCCTGATGTTGTTAACTTGGTTGAAGATGCTTTGTCAGTCTGGTCTGTGACAATCTACCAGGATTCTGATCAGTCGTCTGACACTACTAGTGTTGAGTCGGAAATTGAAAGTGTGCTGGCTCCGGATATGCTGATCTGTAGTACTCCCCAACCTGAGGTTAGACCTTTGAGCACGGATGGTGCTGTCCGTGACATTCCTGCTAGGTTTTTGGGTGAGGGTGTTCGGACTAGACTAAGTAGATTTATTAATCCAGTGAATAGGCTAATCCAAACTATGTCTACACAGGAAATGAAACAATTCTTGGTTTCTCAGTGATGGTAGGATATAGCCTACCTTTTCTTTGTTGTGTGTATGTGGTAATCTAAGTGGGTCTTAGAGTGATTTGTGGGTTTGTCTAATATTTTTGACAATTCATGTAACTTTGTGTGTAGTTCATCAGCATAAAATGTATTTGGCATTTTTTGTATAGGGTTGAATAAGGGATTAGCTACCTCTTATTTTTCCTAATCCTTCACGGGATAGCTTTCCAGCTGATCGGCCATTTGTGGGTCTAGAATTAAGGGACTACACTGGGTTACTCTGTCGCCCTGTGGGTGTGAAATGTTTTTTTTCTCTCTTTGCTTTGTTACCTTCGAGGTAATGTGTTTTGTTTTGTGTTTATAATCTAGTGTAAAACAGTAGGGGTGAATGTAGTAGTGTGATGTTGTTCCCCTAGATTATGCACCAAGTTGCACACAAGGACAGTTCAACTAGGCCAGGTCAAGAGGGGATGTTAATAAGTTAATAATAATAATAATAATAATAATTCAATGTGGTTTTTATTTAATTACAGCTGCATAGCTAATGTAATTTTTTGGTGTACAAACATTTTTATATATCTATATTGTAAATACACCTAATTGTAAAAGTTTTGTATATTTTGGTTTGGTCCATCGCGGGTTATCTGTATTTATGTACCCTCTTATTGTTCTCTTTTGCCTGTCCTTCAACTAGCAAGGTATGTTGTCCTTGGTGCCGTAATTTGTCAATATAAAACTGTGGTAAAATTACACAAAGTGCTGTTACGCAACTATAGGTTTTGTTACAATGTGGACAATATAAAGATTTATGTTAACAACTTTCACCAAGCTCGCTAATTTGGGTACCTATTGTAACTCGGGAGTATTTGGGTCAGTGTTTGAGTGAGTTTCTATGTGCTCACGCAGGTGCCCGAGAGCTGTGGCTGCACCAAGGGCTAACCTATTGTGTGTTGTCTCTTCGTGTACAGGTATGTCTTTTATTTTGTCAGAATTATGTTGTATATCATTTTACTTGTATTGTATAGTGTGTTGTTAGGCACTGAATGTGTGCATGCAGCACCTGTTCTCTTTTGCCTGACCTTCAACTAGCAAGGTGCCCGAGAGCTGTGGCTGCACCAAGGGCTAACATCATTTTTTTGTCTCTTCGTGTGCAGGTCGAATAAAAATTATCCAACCATCAGAATTCCAGTTGTGGCAGTGTCCTAATTAAAAGTACACAACGCAGAACGAACCACGCTACATATGCATAATGATGTAGTAAACAACATCGCTCTCGTGGGAACTTTTGTGGGGGGAAGTAGCCTTTACAAGTCTCCATGGTGGGTAAAGACCATCACTTCGTTGTCTTGTTGGGAATAGTAATAATTTGTGACAGTACGCATTGTATTAGTCTAACGATTGTTTTTAATTTAGTTTCTCACATTAAACAGACATTTGAGAAGGATTTGAGAAGTGAATTGCTTGCAGTTGTACCTATGACACACAGACACACTAAAGCTGTACAGTGTAGTTAGAAAAGTCAATTTACATTATTTGCAGATGTGTTCCCTTTTATTTACAAATCGAAAAATGTAACATTTGAAATGAATGTGGCAGAACAGTTAAGCATAGAGTTCCTGTGGAAGTCTTCTCCTTCAGTCTTTTTGCCTCCTATGCCTCGTTTCCTATTAGATGGGATTTTCCCAATGCCAAGTTCACCTGAGACAGCCGCTATCCAGTGTCATGTGTTGCTGAATTACAGATCTCGCTATCCCAATGTCGCTGCTGTCCATGGTGCTGAAATATCCAATCTCGGCTATTTGCATACATAGGACCATCCACACTTGACACCACACACACAAGTTAATGCTAATATCACACACACTTTTGAACATTGCACAACCTGCAACAAGACACTGAAACAGCAAGTTTGTTTGTTTCTGAATAAAGATGCGAAGAATGAAATCAATGTGTGGAAGGAGATTGGACAATGTATAGGCATTCCCTATAGCTGTATTTGACTGGAGCATGATCAGATTGCTTTGTTTCAGCCAGAATGGAAATTTGGTCTGAGAAACTATGCCCATTATAGCATGACTATTTCAGACAGAATTCACTTAATATTGTCTGTAAAAATATAAATAAGGCAATGTTTATATGACCCCTTTCAAACATTCACATATTTATCATTTTCTTGCAGATATACAGTGCATTCAGAAAGTATTCATACCCCTTAACTTATTCCACATGTTGTTTTCTTACAGCCTGAATTCAAAATGGATTCAATTATAATATTTTCTCTCACACAGCTACATACAATACCCCATAATGACAAAGTGAAAACACGTTTTTGAAATTTTGCAAATGTATTGGAAATGAAATACAGAAATATCTCATTTACATAAGTATTCACACCCTTGAGTCGATTAAAGCTGTGTCTTTCTGGGTAAGTCTCCAAGAGCTTTGCACAACTGGATTGTAAAATATATGCAATATACATTATATAGACAGCCATTTTTTTTTTTTGCCATAAGTTGTCAAGCCGAATTAAGTCAAATCTGTAACTAAGCCACTCAGGAACATTCAATGTCATCTTGGTAAGCAACTCCAGTGAATATTTGGCCTTGTGTTTTAGAGAGTGTGCGGAAAAAGTGTGACACCACTCCGGCCCCCAAGGACAGGAATTGTCCATCCCTGATCTATATGGTAGGAACAGTACCAGACCTGAATGAATCAATCAATCAATTTTATTTTATATAGCCCTTCGTACATCAGCTAATATCTCGAAGTGCTGTACAGAAACCCAGCCTAAAACCCCAAACAGCTAGTAATGCAGGTGTAGAAGCACGGTGGCTAGGAAAAACTCCCTAGAAAGGCCAAAACCTAGGAAGAAACCTAGAGAGGAACCAGGCTATGAGGGGTGGCCAGTCCTCTTCTGGCTGTGCCGGGTGGAGATTATAACAGAACCATGCCAAGATGTTCAAAAAATGTTCATAAGTGACAAGCATGGTCAAATAATAATCAGGAATAAATCTCAGTTGGCTTTTCATAGCCGATCATTAAGAGTTGAAAACAGCAGGTCTGAGACAGGTAGGGGTTCCATAACCGCAGGCAGAACAGTTGAAACTGGAATAGCAGCAAGGCCAGGCGGACTGGGGACAGCAAGGAGTCACCACGGCCGGTAGTCCCGACGTATGGTCCTAGGGCTCAGGTCTCTCAGTTGGCTTTTCATAGCCGATCATTAAGAGTTGAAAACAGCAGGTCTGGGACAGGTAGGGGTTTCGTGAATCGCAGGCAGAACAGTTGAAACTGGAATAGCAGCAAGGCCAGGCGGACTGGGGACAGCAAGGTGTCAGCATGCCCGGTAGTCCTGACGTATGGTCCTAGGGGCTCAGGTTCTCAGAGAGAAAGAGAGAACGAGAGAATTAGAGAGAGCATACTTAAATTCACACAGGACACTGGATAAGACAGGAGAAGTACTCCAGGTATAACCAACTAACCCCAGCCCCCGACACATAAACTACTGCAGCATAAATACTGGAGGCTGAGACAGGAGCGGTCCGGGAGACACTGTGGCCCCATCCGAAGAAACCCGGACAGGGCCAAACAGGAAGGATATAACCCCACCCACTCTGCCAAAGCACAGCCCCCGCACCACTAGAGGGATATCCTCAACCACCAACTTACAATCCTGAGACAAGGCCGAGTATAGCCCACAGAGGTCTCCACCACAGCACAAACCAAGGGGGGCGCCAACCCAGACAGGAAGATCACGTCAGTAACTCAACCCACTCAAGTGACGCACCCCTCCTAGGGACGGCATGAAAGAGCACCAGCAAGCCAGTGACTCAGCCCCTGTAACAGGGTTAGAGGCAGAGAACCCCAGTGGAGAGAGGGGAACCGGCCTGGCAGAGACAGCAAGGGCTGTTCGTTGCTCCAGAGCCTTTCCGTTCACCTTCACACTCCTGGGCCAGACTACACTCAATCATATGACCTACTGAAGAGATAAGTCTTCAGTAAAGACTTAAAGGTTGAGACCGAGTCTGCGTCTCTCACATGGGTAGGCAGACTGTTCCATAAAAATGGAGATCTATAGGAGAAAGCCCTGCCTCCCGCTGTTTGCTTAGAAATTCTAGGGACAATTAGGAGGCCCTGCGTCTTGTGACCGTAGCGACGCGTATTGGTATGTACGGCAGAGACCAACTCGGAAAGATAGGTAGGAGCAAGCCCATGTAACGCTTTATAGGTTAACAGTAAAACCTTGAAATCAGCCCTTGCCTTAACAGGAAGCCAGTGTAGGGAAGCTAGCACTGGAGTAATATGATCAAATTTCTTGGTTCTAGTCAGGATTCTAGCAGCCGTATTTAGCACTAACTGAAGTTTATTTAGTGCTTTATCCGGTAGCCGGAAAGTAGAGCATTGCAGTAGTCTAACCTAGAAGTAACAAATGCATGGATAAATTTTTTCTGCATCATTTTTGGACAGAAAATTTCTGATATTTGCAATGTTACGTAGATGGAAAAAAGCTGTCCTTGAAACAGTCTTGATATGTTCGTCAAAAGAGAGATCAGGGGTCAAGAGTAACGCCGAGGTCCTTCACAGTTTTATTTGAGACGACTTTACAACCATCAAGATGAATTGTCAGATTTAACAGAAGATCTCTTTGTTTCTTGGGACCTAGAACAAGCATCTCTGTTTTGTCCGAGTTTAAAAGTAGAAAGTTTTCAGCCATCCACTTCCTTATGTTTGAAACACAGGCTTCTAGCGAGGGCAATTTTGGGGCTTCACCATGTTTCATTGAAATGTACAGCTGTGTGTCATCTGCATAGCAGTGAAAGTTAACATTATGTTTTCGAATAACATCCCCAAGAGGTAAAATATATAGTGAAAACAATAGTGGTCCCTAAAACGGAACCTTGAGGAACACCCGAAATGTACAGTTGATTTGTCGGAGGACAGACCATTCACAGAGACAAACTGATATCTTTCCGACAGGTAAGATCTAAACCAGGCCAGAACTTGTCCGTGTAGACCAATTTGGGTTTCCAGTCTCTCCAAAAGAATGTGGTGATCGATGGTGTCAAAGGCAGCACTAAGGTCTAGTAGCACGAGGACAGATGCAGAGCCTCGGTCTGACGCCATTAAAAGGTCATTTACCACCTTCACAAGTGCAGTCTCAGTGCTATGATGGGGTCTCAAACCAGACTGAAGCATTTCGTATACATTGTTTGTCTTCAGAAAGGCAGTGAGTTGCTGCGCAACAGCTTTTTCTAAAAATTTTTGAGAGGAATGGAAGATTCGATATAGGCCGATAGTTTTTTATATTTTCCCGGGTCAAGGTTTGGCTTTTTCAAGAGAGGCTTTATCACTGCCACTTTTAGTGAGTTTGGTACACATCCGGTGGATAGAGAGCTGTTTATTATGTTCAACATAGGAGGGCCAAGCACAGGGAAGCAGCTCCTTCAGCAGTTTAGTAGGAATAGGATCCAGTATGCAGCTTGAAGGTTTAGAGGCCATGATTATTTTCATCATTGTGTCAAGAGATATAGTACTAAAAACACTTAAGTGTCTCTCTCGATCCCAGGCCCTCGCAGAGCTGTGCAGATCCAGGACAGCTAAGCCCTGGAGGAATACGCAGATTCAAAGAGGAGTCCGTAATTTGCTTTCTAATGGTCATGATCTTTTCCTCAAAGAAGTTCATGAATTTATTACTGCTGAAGTGAAAGCCATCCTCTCTTGGGAATGCTGCTTTTAGTTAGCTTTGCAACAGTATCAAAAAGAAATTTTGGATTGTTCTTATTTTCCTCGATTAAGTTGGAAAAGTAGGATGATCGAGCAGCAGTGAGGGCTCTTCTGGTACTGCACGGTACTGTCTTTCCAAGCTAGTCGGAAGACTTCCAGTTTGGTGTGGCGCCATTTCCGTTCCAATTTCCTGGAAGCTTGCTTCAAAGCTCGGGTATTTTCTGTATACCAGGGAGCTAGTTTCTTATGACAAATGTTTTTCGTTTTTAGGGTGCAACTGCATCTAGGGTATTGCGCAAGGTTAAATTGAGTTCCTCAGTTAAGTGGTTAACTGATTTTTGTCCTCTGACGTCCTTGGGTAGGCAGAAGGAGTCTGGAAGGGCATCAAGGAATTTTTGTGTTGTCTGAGAATTTATAGCACGACTTTTGATGCTCCTTGGTTGGGGTCTGAGCAGATTATTTGTTGCGATTGCAAACGTAATAAAATGGTGGTCCGATAGTCCAGGATTTTGTGGAAAACATTAAGATCTACAACATTTATTCCATGGGACAAAACTAGGTCCAGAGTATGACTGTGGCAGTGAGTAGGTCCAGAGACATGTTGGACAAAACCCACTGAGTCGATGATGGCTCCGAAAGACTTTTGGAGTGGGTCTGTGGACTTCTCCATGTGAATATTAAAATCACCAAAAATTAGAATATGATCTGCTATGACTACAAGGTCTGATAGGAATTCAGGAAACTCAGAGAGGAACGCTGTATATGGCCCAGGAGGCCTGTAAACAGTAGCTATAAAAAGTGATTGAGTAGGCTGCATAGATTTCATGACTAGAAGCTCAAAAGACGAAAAACGCCATATTTTTTTTTGTAAATTGAAATTTGCTATCGTAAATGTTAGCAACACCTCCGCCTTTGCGGGATGCACGGGAATATGGTCACTAGTGTAACCAGGAGGTGAGGCCTCATTTAACACAGCAAATTCATCAGGCTTAAGCCATGTTTCAGTCAGGCCAATCACATCAAGATTATGATCAGTGATTAGTTCATTGACTATGACTGCCTTTGAAGTGAGGGATCTAACATTAAGTAACCCTATTTTGAGATGTGAGGTATCACGATCTCTTTCAATAATGGCAGGAATGGAGGAGGTCTTTATCCTAATAAGATTGCTAAGGCGAACACCGCCATGTTTAGTTTTGCCCAACCTAGGTCGAGGCACAGACACATTCTCAATGGGTATGGCTGAGCTGACTACACTGACTGTGCTATTGGCAGACTCCACTAAGCTGGCAGGTTGGCTAACAGCCTGCTGCCTGGCCTCACCCTATTTCACTGTGGGGCTAGAGGAGTTAGAGCCCTATCTATGTTGGTAGATAAGATGAGAGCACCCCTCCAGCTAGGATGGAGTCCGTCACTCCTCAGCAGGTCAGGCTTGGTCCTGTTTGTGGGTGAGTCCCAGAAAGAGGGCCAATTATCTACAAATTCTATCTTTTGGGAGGGGCAGAAAACAGTTTCAACCAGCGATTGAGTGCTGAGACTCTGCTGTAGAGCTGTCACTCCCCCTAACTGGGAGGGGGCCAGAGACAATTACTCGATGCCGACACATCTTTCTAGCTGATTTACACGCTGAAGCTATGTTGCACTTGGTGACCTCTGACTGTTTCATCCTAACATCGTTGGTGCCGACGTGGATAACAATATCTCTATACTCTCTACACTCGCCAGTTTTAGCTTTAGCCAGCACCATCTTTAGATTAGCCTTAACGTCGGTAGCCCTGCCCCTGGTAAACAGTGTATGATCGCTGGGTGATTCGTTTTAAGTCTAATACTGCGGGTAATGGAGTCGCCAATGACTAGGGTTTTCAATTTGTCAGAGCTAATGGTGGGAGCCTTCGGCGTCTCAGACCCCGTAACGGGAGGAGTAGAGACAAGAGAAGACTCAGACTCAGACTCCGACTCGCCACATAATGGGGAAAACCAGTTGAAAGTTTCTGTCGGCTGAATGAGCGACACCGGTTGAGCATTCCAACAGTATTTCCCCTCCAGAAGCCATGAGAAAGTTGTCCGGCTGCGGGGACTGTGCGGGGGGATTTATACTAACGTTACTATCTGTACTTACTGGTGGCACAGACGCTGTTTCTTCCTTTCCTACACTGAAATTACCCTTGCCTAACGATTACGTCTGAAGCTGGGCTTGTAGCACAGCTATTCTCGCCGTAAGGCGATCGTTCTCCTGTATATTATGAGTACAGCGACTGCAATTAGAAGACATCATGTTAATGTTACTACTTAGCTTCGGCTGTTGAAGATGTTGACGAACCATGTCCAGATAAAGCGTCCGGAGTGAAAAAGTTGAATGAGGGAAAAAAGTTGCGATGGAAAAAAGGAAAATAAAGTAAAGTTGGCAGCAAAAACGCACAGGAAAATGACTCTTCTGTCTCGGGACATTCACTCCATTCACTCCATTCATGAATGTGTCTGTTTTGAATATTCACGGAGACAGAATGATGTGGTTGATAGCAGAGACGTCATGCCCAAAGGGGGCACAGGGTCACCTGCCCCCTCAGATTTGTGATGTTTAAATTTGTCTTGTTATTTTTTCTCTGTCATACTACTAACCATGAATTTGGCTTTAGCTAGCCCAGATAGGATCCCATTCTCCCAACCTAATAACTACACTGAACAAAAATATTAACGCAATATGTAAAGTGTTGGTCCCATGTTTCATGAGCTGAAATAAAAGCGTGAAATATTTCGTTCGCACAAAAAGCTTATTTTTCTCAAATTGTGTGCACAAATTTGTTTACATCCCTGTAAGCGAGCATTTCTCCTTTGCCAAGATAATCCATCCACCTGACAAATATGGCATATCAAGAAGCTGATTAAACAGCATGATAATTACACAGGTGCACCTTGTGCTGAGGACAATAAAATGCCACTCTAAAATGTGCAGTTTTGTCACACAACACAATGCACAGATGTTTCAAGTTTTGAGGCAGCGTGCAATTGGCTTACGGACTGCAGGAATGTCCACCAGAGCTGTTAACAGATACGTTTATGTTAGTTTCTCAACCATAAGCCAAGGCGGCTTTAGAGAATTTGGCAGTACTTCTAACTGGCCTCACGACTTCAGACCACTTGTAAAGCAGCGTATGGGCGAGCTGTTGGCTGATGTCAACGTTGTGAATGCTCCATGGTGGCAGTGGGGTTATGGTATGGGCAGGCATAAGCTACAGACAATGAACACAATTGCATTTATCGATGACAATTTGAATGCACAGATATACCGTGGGATAGTGTACGTGCACAAAATGTATATCATTCTTACTTGTTGTTCTTTATATTTACTACCATTGCCTATTGTAAGTTGCCTCTCTGTGTTTTACTGTGTTGTGTAATACTCCGCAGGTAGCATTATGCCATTAATACAGCCCTTCCTTTGTTAATAGCGTTGTTGCTCTACTTGTGCTATCAGTTATTGTGCATATTCATTAGCCCTGTTATCTGTCCATTACAGGACCACTATCATTCTACTACCTTTCCATGTCCATTTCATCCGTGTGTGTCAATAAAGTATCCTTGAATGTAACTCTGAGGTTGCCTTATTCCCCTCTTACCGGGGGAGGTGAAAGCGCAACCTGGTCTCAGAACATTTCGTATTATTCTGTATGTACAAAGCTGTGATCAAGCAAAGGGTGGCTACTTTGAAGAATCTCAAATCTGAAATATATTTTGATATGTGTAACACGTTTTTGGTTACTACATGATGCCATATGTGTTATTTAATAGTTTTGATGTCTTCACTATTATTCTACAATGTAGAAAATACACAAGACACAGAGGAGGAGAAACTATCCAACACCCTGGGAGAGAGAACGAGTGACCTCAGTCGAACTCACAGCCAGAAAGATGGGTTAGATACAGGAGAGGAGGAGGTTACCCCGGATGCCATCACCCCTGCTCCTGTGAACAAGGAATGAGAGGGGAAGCCTTCTAATCAGGCCAATGGGCAGGCGGAGCGAGAGGTCATAGTGATAGTGATTCACACCCAGAGAGAGACAGACAACCCATACAACCTCTTGGCTGAGATTAACCACACAGAGGTAGAGGCAGAGGGCCTTCAGGGCAAGCCAGTCAGCCTGCCTGCTCTGATCCTCAAGTCAATTGTATTTAAATTCATATTCATTAAAGGTTTTTAGTCAAGACTTGAAAAGTGCCATTTATTTGAAATGATAATTATTCAGTGTCTGCAACCCTCAAGAACCAGGGTGAGTCTGGGTCCCCCTTTAACTGGGCAAACACAACTTGCATATTGTCATAGACTAGGCCGAAACGTTAATCTTTTAACCTTGCTTAAATAAAACAATGCATTTTTAATAGTGAGCAAGAGTTTTCTATGATGATTAAAGTTTTTTTGTCGCGCCCTCCACTTTTTTGTCAAATAATACATCTAAAAAAAATGTAATAAGTTAATTATTAAAAGCATTAAAATTGGGATTGGGATGTTTCCCACCTGTCTATACAACATACTCCACAAAGTTTAGAGAAATGTTCTGAAATTAATTAAGAATTAAACAGAAGAAAATCAGAATTGAAGGCAACTATAATGCAAAGAATTTAATAGTATATGGTTCAATCCTGTTTCTGGTCTAATGAATAATTAATATTGTTCCTCCTCTTCCTTGTGGCAAGCGCAGCAGCACACTGCCCTCCAAAGCCTGCAAAAAAAACGCTGGACTGCCCCTTTCCTCGCCCTGCATGGAACCTCCAGGGTCACGTCCTTGGTGACGTGTGGGGTGACGTCCAGGGTGACCACAGCAACATCCTCTGGAAAGGGACAAAAGCGGGACAGAATGTAAATAAATGCAAACCGTAGGTTCTAAACACTGGCCAGTTGAATGGGATCTTTTATTTCAGCTCATGAAACATGGGACCAACACTTTACATGTTATCATGATGAACGGCACCTGTCAGAGTGCTTTCTATAAGTCTTACTCACCTGCTTGGATGTCAGATGGCAGAGTGGCGTAGACGGCCACCATGAGAGGCTTTTCTTCAGGTGTGACGTCCACAATCTCCAAGAGTGAAGAAGCAGGGTATGCATCTGTGTTAGGGGTGAGGTCCACAAGCTCCAGGTGGGAAGAAGCAGGATGTGCCTCTGTGTTTGGGGTGATGTCCACAACCTCTAGGTGGAAGAAGCCGTCTGCTCTTGTTACCACTCCAGGTGGGAAGAAGCAGGATCTGCCTCTGTGTTTGGGGTGATGTCCACAAGCTCCAGGTGGGAAGAAGCCGGGTCTGCCTCTGTTTTAGGGGTGATGTTCACAACCTCCAGGTAGGAAGATGCTGGGTCTGCCTCTGTGTTAGTGATGATGTCCACAACCTCCATGTGGGAAGAAGCTGGCTCTGCCTCTGTGTTAGGGTTGATGTCCACAACCTTCAGGTGGGAAGAAGCCGGGTCTGCCTCTTTGTTAGGGGTGATGTTCACAACCTCCAGGTGGGAAGAATCCAGGTGTGCCTCTTTGTTAGAATTGATGTCCGCAATCTCTAGGTGGGAAGAAGCCGGGTCTGCCTCTGTGTTTGGGGTGATGTCCACAAGCTCCAGGTGGGAAGAAGCCGGGTCTGTCTCTGTGTTAGGGTGGTTTCCACAACCTCCTGATAGGAAGAAGCCGGGTCTAACTCTGTGTTAGGGGTGATGACCACAAACTTCAGGTGGGTAGAAGCCGTCTCAGCCTCTGTGTTAGGGGTGATGTCCACAAGCTCCTTGTGGGAAGAAGCCAGGTGTGCCTCTTTGTTAGGGGTGATGTCCACAACCTCCAGGTGGGAAGAAGCAAGGTGTGCCTCTTTGTTAGGGGTGATGTCCACAACCTCCAGGTGAGAAGAAGCCGGGTCTGCCTCTGTGTTAGGGGTGATGTCCACAACCTCCAGGTGGGAAGATGCTGGGTCTGCCTCTGGTTTCCCCTCGTAAAAGCAGGTCTGACTCTGTTTATAGCCAACTCCAGGTGGGAAGATGCTGGGTCTGCCTCTGAGTTATGGGTGATGTCAACAACCATACGGTGGGAAGAAGCAGGGTCTGACTCTGTGTTAGGGGTGATGTAAACAAACTTAAGGTGGGTAGAAGCCGTCTCAGCCTCTGTGTTAGGGGTGACGTTCACAATCTCCAGGTGGGAAGAAGCCAGGTGTGCCTCTTTGTTAGGGTTGATGACCGCAATCTCTAGGTGGGAAGAAGCCGGGTCTGCCTCTGTGTTTGGGGTGATGTCCACAAGCTCCTGATGGGAAGAAGCCAGGTGTGCCTCTGTGTTAGGGGTGATGTCCTCAACTTCCAGGTGGGAAGATACCGGGTCTGCCTCTGTGCTACGGGTTTTGTCAGCAACCTCCAGGTGGAAAGAAGCCAGGTGTGCCTCTGTGTTAGGGGTGATGTCCAAAACCACTATGTGGGAAGAAGCCGGGTCTTCCTCTCTGCTACGGGTGATGTCAACAACATCTAGGTGGGGAGAAGCTGGGTCAAACTCTGTGTTAGGGGTGAATCCCTCAACCTCCAGGTGGGCAGAAGCCGGGTCTTTCTCTGTGTTAGGGGTGATGTCCACAACCTCCGGGTGGGAAGAAGCTGGGTCTGCCTCTGTGTTATGGGGGATTTCCACAACCTCCAGGTGGGAAGAAGCCTGGTCTGCATCTGTGTTAGGGGTGACAATTAAAATCCTGATTGGCTCTACTACTACAAGGCACCAGGATGTCATGACAAAAGGCATCTGTCAGAGTGCTTTCTATGAGTGCTACTCACCTGCTTGGATATCAGCTGGTAGTGTGGCGGAGAAGGCCACCACTAGGACAGGGGGAACTCGCAGGGTGTCTGCAGTAGGCTGGAAGTAGCTTTTCACCTCGGTCCGCCACAAAGGCACAGACAGAGCTCATAAAAAAGGGGGTCTTGAGGTCATCCAGGGAGAAGGACTGGCTGATTCTCCCGAGGATCGACCTCACAGAGTCAAAAGCAGCAGCCCGGGAGAAAGGGGTGTGAGGAGAAGAGGCCTTCAACGTGTTGGAGAGCTTCTCCCCTACGGCCACCACCATACTCACAGCCATCCCGCTTAGGAGGATGGGGTGATCTGAATGGCCTTCCTCTGGCTGAAGCCACAGGGCCAGGAGGATCCTGGGCACCAGCTCCACCACCACCTGGGATGGGCTGAGCAGGTTGCTACAGGGCTTATTGGACAGCTTGTCCAGAATGCTCCTCACAGCTCTCCCACGATGATGTGGACCTTGGGGTCGCTGAAATCAACAAAAAGCAGCAGAGAAAGCTAAACGATGTGCAATGTTCACACAGAGAACACTTCCCTAGTTATTTTCTGCATAGCTCCAGATGTGTAGATGAATGGAGCAAGCTGTATGCAGGGCAGTACATGGAACTCACATGTCAGCTCCAGCTGGAGAGGTGGTGTGCATAGAGCGGCGGAGCTTGCAGACAGCCTTGTGCTCCATGTCAATCATTTTTAGGCAGGTGTTTACTTCCCAGGTCTGCCGTAGGGAAACAGGAAGTCCCATTAGTGTAATTTCACAACAGATATATTCTGCTGTACTGACTAGTTGTTGAAAGGCTAGAAAGGAGCTCACTGACTGATAGTCTAAGTCTCTAACTCTCATTCTCTTACCAGCCGAGCGAAGTTCGTTCCCCTCCTCCAGGGTTTCCTTCCACACCCTTCAAATAAAACACAAAGCATTTCAACTTTCCTGGCTTCCTATTTATCTGTTGTTTATTTTACCCACACCTCCTGGAGTGCTGCTGGTGACAGAGAATGGCAGTGAAGGTGAGAGCTGACGTGGTACTCACCTCTCCCTAATGGATTTTTTGCCCTGAGACACCAGCCAGTCGCTCATGTGCTCCATGGTGACATGGGGCGAGACCTGGCCTCGACTCTGGAGCAGCAGATAGTGGACCATGAACTTCTTCTGCAAGATGAGGTAAGGTGTGAAACCGTGCCACTAAAGACCATATAATGTGCTTTCAGAAGGGCCTCTCGCAACATTTCACAACTGCTCATGTCTCACAATTTGCAAGTGATATTAAAAACGCTTATGACCATCTTCTCTAAACTGTCTTGAAATAAAACTCTTGTTTTGGGATTAAATCTATCTCTTTTTTTCTGTGGTTACTGTTTTTGTGGGATGAATCTTACCTGTTTATTGTAAAATACTTCCTCCCAGCAGGCCTGCAGAGTCTGAAAATAAAGGCTGCTTCTACAGAATTCCTTTGAAGATAATTAAAATAAGTATGCTTTATTAGGTACATTATGCACAGGCATTTACAGTATGCCAAAAGGAATATCTCCTATGATTACCTTAGTGGGACCATAAGTGAACTCAGGAATGCTCCCAACCCTATCCATGGTCAGAGGGGGACGAAATGCAGCGCTATAAATATACGGGATGCTCTAGAGATAACAGGAATGACTTAAAGTCGCGAATGATCAATGCCTGTGGAGTCGTCCAATATGCTGCGCTGAGAATTGAGTTGTAGGCGATATTTGGATATGTTTGGCGCAATTTACATGTTTACATTCTATTGCCATGGAGAAATTGAGTTTCTAGAACCTGTTTTCTTCTATGTCTTTATTTCGTGAAATATTAAGATCTTTATTTTGTCATAATGTGTATATGAGGACGTTGGAGCCCGTTCCGATTCATGACGCGGTTATCCAGGTGCATGTTGCATAGACCTACTAATCCAACCTTGGCTTACAAGTTAAATTAAATTAGTATATATGCCTATACAAATCTATTGACCACATCCATTTAAATCAATGATTGTCAATTGAAAATGTGGTAGTTGTGTTATCCTGTTGTGCGTGTCAGGGCTCCTCTTAAGCACGTTATTCCAATATTTCCTAGAATTGACGCAGGTTACACTTTTGCAAAACTACTAGGTTAAAAATAAGAGCATGAATGACAATAAAGGTATGATTTGAATTAAATGTGTAGTAGTGTGATGTTGTTCCCCTAGATTATGCACCAAATTGCACACAAGGACAGTTCAAGTAGGCCAGGTCAAGAGGGGATGTTAATAAGTTAATAATAATAATAATTCAATGTGGTTTCTTTATTTAATTACAGCTGCATAGCTAATGTTATTTTTTGGTGTACAAACATTTTTCTGTATCTATATTGCAAATACACCTAATTGTAAAAGTTGTGTATATTTTGGTTTGGTCCATCGCGGGTTATCTGTATTTATGTACCCTCTTATTGTTCTCTTTTGCCTGACCTTCAACTAGCAAGGTATGTTGTCCTTGGCGCCGTAATTTGTCAATATAAAACTGTGGTAAAGTTACACAAAGTGCTGTTACGCAACTACAGGTTTTGTTACAATGTGGACAATATAAAGATGTATGTTAACAACTTTCACCGAGCTCGCTAATTAGGGTACCTATTGTAACTCGGGAGTATTTGGGGCAGTGTTTGAGTGAGTTTCTATGTGCTCACGCAGGTGCCCGAGAGCTGTGGCTGCACCAAGGGCTAACCTATTGTGTGTTGTCTCTTCGTGTACAGGTATGTCATTTATTTTGTCAGAATTATGTTGTATATCATTTTACTTGTATTGTATAGTGTGTTGTTAGGCACTGAATGTGTGCATGCAGCACCTGTTCTCTTTGCCTGACCTTCAACTAGCAAGGTGCCCGAGAGCTGTGGCTGCACCAAGAGCTAACATATTGTGTGTTGTCTCTTCGTGTGCAGGTCGAATAAAAATTATCCAACCATCAGAATTCCAGTTGTGGCAGTGTCCTAATTACGTGACCTGCCGACTGGTCAGCTCAAGCCGACCGCCGGAGCTGTGCATGTGGATGAGGTGCACGACCTGCGCATGTGAATTTGTTGATGGCTTACTGTAAGTGAATATATACTGTAAACAGTGAAAGTGAATGTAGCATATTCATTAGATACAGGTATTCGTGCTTATTTGTATGTTTTGGATGAATTTGTTAATTGCATTTATTTGTTGGGTATTTGAATGCACTAAATTACATTGTATTTTAGTGCTCTGTTGAGCCATGGAAGATTCTCAAATCCATAAGACGTGTTATGCTGGGGATTTTAGTGTGGGTAGAGGGAGGGGTGTCCTTCCATTTACACCAATTGTACAGTCAGCTCCTGGGAGTAGAGCGTTTGCTAGTCCTGAGTTTGCAAGCACTGGGAGGGGTAGGCTGTTTGTTCCACCTGACCAGGGTATCCCACCTCTGTCTTTTGATGTACCATCATCCACAGTACTCGGTGATAATGGGACGCCTCCGAGTCAGCTTAGTGACCTTATTAAGCAGATTGGTTCAGAGATAGGAGAATCTATCAGAGCGAGTTTACTGCAGCCTGGGGTTTCAAGTCTTTCTCCTGCCCGTCCCCCTCACCAACCCCAGAAGTTTCCCCTGCCTGAGCAGTGTGGGTCAACCTTTATTGATGCGTCCAAGCTGAATCTGGTTGTGAAGTCAGATGTTAGTGCTCCACCTCTTTTTAGGGGTGATGGCTCAGATAAGTACTCTGTCCTGGAGTGGGAGGAGTTAATGGAAGTCTACCTAGAGAAGAGGGGTTACACTGGGTCTGGGAATGTTGGGGAGGTGATGTCTAGGCTCATGGGGAGGGCACGGGATGTGACCAAAGTCTGGAAGCGTAACAACCTTGTTGTCACAGATGTTAAGGCGGTGTTCAGTGTTTTCAAGCAACACTTTGGGGATACTGTCTGCTCAGGTATGCCATTAGCTGATTTCTATTCAATCAAACCATATGCTAATGAGGGTCCAATAGATTTCTGGATTAGGCTTAACAAAGCTGCAGAGGTAGCCGAACAGTACCTTGTGAGTGAGGGCAGGACCTTACCCAATCAGTGCTCAGAGTTGGCAGTCATGTTTGTACCCAACTGTCCTGATAAAGAGTTGGCCCAAGTGTTCAAGAGCAAACCCATTCGTGACTGGACAGCCAGTGAGGTACAGGATCGGTTGGATGAACTGTTAAGGGAACGTAAAGCATGTAGAACACAACTTTCACAGCAGGTTGCTGCTGTTTTTGACTGCCCTCAGGAGGGAGTGGGTCCTGTGAAAAGACCTAATGTGTCATCTTTTTCTCAATGTGGCCGTGAACCAGACCAGGCACCATCTGTATCTGAGGGTGGGACATTAAAGAAAGTTTTGACTTTGTTAGAGAAGGCTCTGGTCAGCAATACTCAGCAATACTCAGTCTGTGAGTGGCGCAGTGGTCTAAGGCACTACATCGCAGTGCTAGCTGTGCCACTAGAGATCCTGGTTTGAATCCAGGCTCTGTCGTAGCCGGCCGCGACCGGGAGACCCATGGGGCGGCGCACAATTGGACCAGCGTCGCCTAGGGTAGTGGAGGGAATGGCCGGCTCAGTTCGTAGAGCATTGTGTTTGCAACGCCAGGGTTGTGGGTTCGATTCCCACGGGGGGTATGAAAGTATGTAGCCTAGTTGCAGTACGTAGCCTAGTTGCAGTATGTAGCCTAGTTGCAGGATGTAGCCTAGTTGCAGGATGTAGCCCTAGTTGCAGTATGTAGCCAGTTGCAGTATGTAGCCTAGTTGCAGGAAGTAGCCTAGTTGCAGTATGTAGCCCTAGTTGCAGTATGTAGCCCTAGGTTGCAGTACGTAGCCTAGTTGCAGGACGTAGCCTAGTTGCTGTACGTAGCCTGGTTGCAGTACGTAGCCTAGTTGCAGTACGTAGCCTAGTTGCAGGACGTAGCCTGGTTGCAGTACGTAGCCCTAGTTGCAGGATGTAGCCTAGTTGCAGGATGTAGCCTAGTTGCAGGATGTAGCCTAGTTGCAGGATGTAGCCTAGTTGCAGTATGTAGCCTAGTTGCAGGATGTAGCCTAGTTGCAGTATGTAGCCTAGTTGCAGTACGTAGCCTAGTTGCAGTACGTAGCCTAGCTGCAGTACGTAGCCTAGTTGCAGTATGTAGCCTAGTTGCAGTATGTAGCCTAGTTGCAGTATGTAGCCTAGTTGCAGGATGTAGCCTAGTTGCTGGATGTAGCCTAGTTGCAGTATGTAGCCTAGTTGCAGGATGTAGCCTAGTTGCAGGATGTAGCCTAGTTGCAGTACGTAGCCTAGTTGCAGTATGTAGCCTAGTTGCAGGATGTAGCCTAGTTGCAGTATGTAGCCTAGTTGCAGGACGTAGCCTAGTTGCAGTATGTAGCCTAGTTGCAGGATGTAGCCTAGTTGCAGTATGTAGCCTAGTTGCAGTACGTAGCCTAGTTGCAGGATGTAGCCTAGTTGCAGGATGTAGCCTAGTTGCAGGATGTAGCCTAGTTGTTGGATGTAGCCCTAGTTGTAGTACGTAGCCTAGTTGCAGTACGTAGCCCTAGTTGCAGTATGTAGCCTAGTTGCAGTATGTAGCCTAGTTGCAGGATGTAGCCTAGTTGCAGGATGTAGCCTAGTTGCAGTATGTAGCCTAGTTGCAGTACGTAGCCTAGTTGCTGTACGTAGCCTAGTTGCTGGATGTAGCCTAGTTGCTGGACGTAGCCTAGTTGCAGTATGTAGCCTAGTTGCAGTATGTAGCCTAGTTGCAGTATGTAGCCTAGTTGCAGTATGTAGCCTAGTTGCAGGATGTAGCCTAGTTGCTGTATGTTAGCCTAGTTGCAGTACGTAGCCTAGTTGCAGTACGTTAGCCTAGTTGCAGGATGTAGCCTAGTTGCAGTATGTAGCCCTAGTTGCAGTATGTAGCCTAGTTGCAGTATGTAGCCTAGTTGCTGTATGTAGCCTAGTTGCTGTATGTAGCCTAGTTGCAGTATGTAGCCTAGTTGCAGTATGTAGCTTAGTCCTTGCAGTTGGCTGCATGTAACTGTGCCACTAGAGATCCTGGTTGCAGTTCGCAGCCCGCACTTACCACCGCCCATTGTCAGCAGTCGCCCAGGTAGAACCCAGGATGTAGCCTAGTTGGGCTTGCATTTCATTATGTATTACTCGTAAGTCGCTCTGAGCGTTCATGTAAATGTAATGCCTAGTTGCAGGATGTAGCCTAGTTGCAGGATGTAGCCTAGTTGCAGGATGTAGCCTAGTTGCAGTATGTAGCCTAGTTGCAGTATGTAGCCTAGTTGCAGTATGTAGCCTAGTTGCAGTATGTAGCCTAGTTGCAGGATGTAGCCTAGTTGCTGTATGTAGCCTAGTTGCAGTATGTAGCCTAGTTGCAGGATGTAGCCTAGTTGCAGTATGTAGCCTAGTTGCAGTACGTAGCCTAGTTGCAGTATGTAGCCTAGTTGCAGTACGTAGCCTAGTTGCAGGACGTAGCCTAGTTGCAGTACGTAGCCTAGTTGCAGTACGTAGCCTAGTTGCAGTACGTAGCCTAGTTGCTGTATGTAGCCTAGTTGCAGTATGTAGCCTAGTTGCAGTATAGGCTAGTTAGTCTCCCGAGTGGCGCAGTGGTCTAAGGCACTGCATCGCAGTGCTAGCTGTGCCACTAGAGATCCTGGTTCGAATCCAGGCTCTGTCGTAGCCGGCCGTGACCGGGAGACCCATGTGTCGGCGCGCAATTGGCCCAGCGTCGTCCAGGGTAGGGGAGGGAATGGCCGGCAGGGATGTAGCTCAGTTGATAGAGCATGGCGTTTGCAAGGCCAGGGTTGTGGGTTCGATTCCCACGGGGGGCCAGTATAAAAAAAATATGTATTCACTAACTGTAAGTCGCTCTGGATAAGAGCGTCTGCTAAATGACTAAAATGTAAATGTAGTGCAGAAATTGCTATTTTTGGAGTACCAAACAACAATCCTTCTCTGACCAATAGACAGCTAGATGCCATTGCCTTTGCCTCCCTGTTAGCCCGCAGAAGGATTTTATTGGATTGGAAATCTATCAATCCTCCCTTAGCCTCTCTTTGGCTCAAAGATCTGAAGCTGTTCCTAAAATGAGAAAAAATGAAGTTACCATTCGAGGGTCAACCAACTCATTTTATTCCTCCTGGGACCCGATGATATCCTATTTTGAACAGCTCCAAACACTTCCTCCAGATTAGTACTCTTGGCCCCACCTTGAGATTACTGCTATATAGGCCTATAAAATCACTTAATCACCTGAAATTGTTAGGCTATTACATTTTTGCTTGAAGTAACGTTGTTGTATACTTTTGTTTTGTTTTCTGACATGTAACTCAATTACTTTCCCTTTCTTTTTAAATGTGTTTGGAGGCATTCTGGGGGAGGGGGAGGTCAAAGGGGGGACTAAAAGGGGAGAAATGTACCATGTCTTTACATGTTATCTTTCATTCATTGTGAATACAAAATATATAATTTTAAAGGGAAGGCTTTGAAGCCAGATTTAGCGGATTTTGCTGTTTAGTTTTCCTCAACCTGTGTTTTGTTTCTCTCTCCTCTCCCTGTTAGATGGTGAGGCTGCTTCTCTCCAGAGGAGCCAACATTAATGCCTTTGACAAGAAGGATCGCCGAGCAATCCACTGGGCTGCTTACATGGGTGATGAGTTTACCACATCATTTACATTCTGACTAATGTCCTTTATACCAATGAATGAATGAATGAATGGACTGTGTGTTAGTCTCACAGCTCAGCTGTATGAGCCACGTCTAGTGTGTTATTATGTCAGAATCATGTACTAAGTAGGTTGATTAGATGTTTTCAGTTGTACTAACATGATGTAGGTGTTGCTTATGGTGCTGTGTACCACTGTAAACTAATCTATCTCTCCCTCTCTCTGCCTATCTCTCTGTGTTTGTGTCTCTGTTTCTCTCTTAACCCCCTTACTATCTCTCTCTCTCTCTCTCTCTCTCTCTCTCTCTCTCTCTCTCTCTCTCTCTCTCTCTCTCTCTCTCTCTCTCTCTCTCTCTCTCTCTCTCTCTCTCTCTCTCTCTCTCTCTCTCTCTCTCTACCATAGGGCACATTGAGGTGGTGAAACTGCTGGCCTCTCATGGATCAGAGTTGTCCTGTAAAGACAAGAAGGCCTACACCCCTCTCCACTCTGCAGCCTCCAGTGGAATGATCAGTGTGGTCAAGTACATCCTGGACCTTGGTGTGGATGTGAGTCAACACGCATTCAAATGTGTAGGGGGTTTTCATAATAGTAATGAAGAGAGAGAGGTTGGACCAGGGGTTTTTCAGAACCAAGTAATGAAGAGAGAGAGGTTGGACCAGGGGGTTTTCAGAACCAAGTAATGAAGAGAGAGAGGTTGGACCAGGGGGTTTTCATAACCAAGTAATGAAGAGAGAGAGAGGTTGGACCAGAGGGTTTTCATAACCAAGTAATGAAGAGAGAGAGGTTGGACCAGGGGGTTTTTCAGAACCAAGTAATGAAGAGAGAGAGGTTGGACCAGGGGGTTTTCATAACCAAGTAATGAAGAGAGAGAGGTTGGACCAGGGGGTTTTCATAACCAAGTAATAAAGAGAGAGAGGTTGGACCAGGGGGTTTTCATAACCAAGTAATGAAGAGAGAGAGGTTGGACCAGGGGGTTTTCATAACCAAGTAATGAAGAGAGAGAGGTTGGACCAGGGGGTTTTTCATAACCAAGTAATGAAGAGAGAGAGGTTGGACCAGGGGGTTTTTCAGAACCAAGTAATGAAGAGAGAGGTTGGACCAGGGGGTTTTTCATAACCAAGTAATGAAGAGAGAGAGGTTGGACCAGGGGGTTTTCATAACCAAGTAATGAAGAGAGAGAGGTTGGACCAGGGGGTTTTCATAACCAAGTAATGAAGAGAGAGAGGTTGGACCAGGGGGTTTTCATAACCAAGTAATGAAGAGAGAGAGGTTGGACCAGGGGGTTTTCATAACCAAGCAGGGGCGGCCTGTTCAATAGGGCGATATGGGCGACGCACTGCCAAACGGCTAATCAATTATATCACGGCAACAGTAGTTATCAGTGTTGTAATCTAGATGTCTGATCTGCCACAGTGCCACACTGCCACTAAATGTCGAATCAGGCTAAAGTCGTGCTTCCAAATGGCTCCCCCTTTTTGGGGCGATTTCAGTCAGGTTGAAAATCGCCCAGAAGTCTGTCATAGACTCCCATGTAAAATCTATTTTTTTTCAAATTTCAGAGCTTTCAATACAATCTCTATGGGTTTCTGAGGGCTTGCACTTATGCGCTTTCGTCATACGTAACGTAACCATGAACGTAACTAAGAAAAGAGCGGATTGTGTCTTTGAAAGAAGTTCCTTTTTGTCGGCGAACAAATGAAGATAAATTGGCAACGAAACAATTAGGACCTCCCAGACCAAATTTAATAATTCAACAGGTTTCTACTAAAGGCGGAAAGTCCTACACCCGAGGATTTTCCAAAAATTGGTACGAACGAAAAAAATTACATTGCCACTCAACTGGATGAGGGATACAGGCTAGCTGTCCGCCGCCACAACGATGAGGTTAGTGTTGATAATCACAAGTTTACTGGGAGAACTGAGACCAAGTAGAGACTTTGGACAGGGTGGATATGGTATAATAAAGGCAGTTTATTCAGAGGTAAAGATATCTGGAATCGCGTGCACGGACCCGTTCGTCAAACTCATGGGAGCTATACATTAAGCCCCATTACTTACCATATCAGATAAGAGAAATTGCTGCAGCTACATATATTTTACATCCTGGCCCTACATAGTTCACTATTTGCATCACTTACCAAAATATTACATGTGGTCATATATGCTTGGAAAGTGGAGATGCCATAGAACGTCAAAAAAGTAAACATTGCTGGAGACACATTGCCGTTTTGTAGAAGACATCGTGTTTGCTAGCGAAGAGATTTGTTGTGGCAAATGAACTTGGGCTGGGAATTGCCAGGGACCTCACGATAAGATATGCATTGAGACTGCGAGTCTCATGATTCTATACGTATTGCGATTCGATACTGTGATTTTATTGCGCACCATATGTCTGTTGCAGAGGGATCAGAAAGCCATGAGAACGAAGTTTTGATCAGTCATGGAAATAAAAGTGCTGAAAACAAATTGGCTCCCCAATGTGAAAAGATTGAGAACAAGCTATGAAGGAACAATAATGGTGTTTTGGTGCAGGTACAGCCAACTATGCGCTAAAATATTGCGATATTGTCAATACAGTATATCGTAAAGTATCACTATGTAACTCGATTTCTTTCACCCCAATCCCTCAAATTAACGGTAAATAACTGAATTGTTTGCCCCACATTTAGCTAAGATGATTAGCTAGCCAGCTAAAATGTTTTATTTAGTTAGCAGTCGCATCTACAATAGTTTACTGTCAATAACATGTCTCCAAAAATGACGTGGTGTCTCCAATTGTGTTGACATTTTACAATTGCGATGCGCATCCATGAGTATCCACTTTATGTAGCTCAGCTGGTAGAGCACGCGCGCTTGTAACGCCAAGGTAGTGGGTTCGATCCCCGGGACCACCCATACACAAAAATGTATGCACGCATGACTGTAAGTCGCTTTGGATAAAAGCGTCTGCTAAATGGCATATTATTATTATTATTATTATTATCTGAAGAGAGCCCCAAACATTGGGTTCAGGCATTTTATGCAATAAATGGAAGTAGGTTGAATCTAGAGTTCTTATCTTCTGATTGGTCCTGATGAGTTGGGCGAGGTCCCCTCCACTGTTGCATTGGCTCTGAGTCGGGTTCTCTGTCTTCAAATGTTCAGCCTAAGAGAGGGGATTTTTGTGTGTGTGTGTGTGTGTGTGTGTGTGTGTGTGTGTGTGTGTGTTTAACAGTGATGATGTGTGTGTGTGTGTGTGTGTGTGTGTGTTTAACAGTGATGATGTGTGTGTGTGTGTGTTTGTGTGTGTGTGTGTGTGTGTCCTCAGAGCAAGAACTCGTGAGTTGGAAGAACTGAGAGGCCTATGGCGTGGGTGTTGTCCTTGGCCACCTGCTGACAAGGCTGACAAGATAGGACCCTTTTGTCCATTGTTATTGGATAGGAACAGAACTTATAACCAGCTCCTGACCTAAATAGATCTTAGCACAACATTTTACTCAACATATCATATTCCATATTCACTATAACAAATATATTTACTACGTACATTAGCAAGAACCGCCACATCCTCAGCCGGCTAATCCAGTGTGTGAAGTTTTGCGGAGTGTTTGAGTTAGCTTTGCAAGGCAAAGATGAAACTGAGGGCTCCACCAACCCTGGTAAGCCAACACTTTTGAGATCAGTCAATAAATGCTTCTGGTATTGACTTATATGCTGCCCCTGTCTTCATGTTGTTGCTGGACATATCTTTTTTTAAATGTGTGTAGGTCACCTAAATCATCAGAAAAATTGCCCCCCCTGAGAATTTTTTCAGGAGCCGCCACTGCTCCTGACCCTCTGTGGGAACCAAAAAATCTTAGTATTTGCTCTCATGAGTAATTTCAAAGAATTTCCATCCCCAATGGCACCCTATTCCCTTTATAGTACACTACTTAAGACCAGGGCCCATAGGGATCTGGTCAAAAGTAGTGTACTCTATAAAGAATAGGGTGCCATTTAGGACGTAAAGTTTTGCATTTGTATGACAGGACTATTTACATTTGTGTTATTAAACCTACCTGTCCTTTGCCCTCTAGAAAATATTTTAGAAAGAATACATGAATGAATAATTTACTTTCTTGTGATATTTATGTCATCATTTTGTGCCTTCTTTAGTTACTGAGGGGAGGTTAGGAGAGTAGGGGCAGCTGTATGAGCGAAAACAATGATGCACACTAAGTACTACAACGTTTGTGAAAAGCACTGATACTTTTCCGAGGCAGAAAACATGCCTCCCTTGGAGAGGAGAAACACTGTAAACCAATCGTAGGACAGCAGCATTTAGATTTTCTTCTGTTGAAAAAAAAAAAATCTATATTATTTGTCTTGGTCTTATAAGCAATGTATTTTGACAGGTTTTGCTTGCTTTAACTTCTTCAAAAAAATGAAACCACTCAATCCTTTTATGTGATTGCTTGTTCAAACCCCCGTTTTTGTCTCTTTTTGAAAATCATTTTAACTGGAAATATGTACAATACATATGCTATGTTCGTCAAATCAGGAACAGGAGGTTCACAGTTTTTTTCGTGTCCTTTTTTTTTTATTTAAAAGGATGAAACTAGCATGTACATATGAAATAGTGACTGAATTCGAAACTCCCATGAATTCTTTCAGTATCTGAAGATTGCTGTATATTTTATGAGTAATAAAATAAAGAAATGAGTTATGTTATTTAATAATGAACTATGGGTTATCTGTTTTATGTGACAACCGCAGTATCAATTTCTAGGTGACAGTGGTGCTAATCCCAAAAGAAAGGCTACATACAACAAGGAACAAGAAGTCTATTGGCAAAATGATGACAATTGCTTGTACCTTGGCCTAACGGTGTGGGTTATGTATTTTATTTTTCATGGCGTCCTCAACATTACAGTTTTAAGGGCAACAATAGCCTACATTTGTTTACAACTCGCAGGATTTCCATACATGAGCTTTCAACAACACAGAGAGTTGCATCAGCACGAGATCGAAAGTGCGTCAAATCTGTACAGGTCATTGTTACGTCATCACTGATAAACGTTTAAACTGATCAAAAACCGCTGGAGCAGTTCAGTCTAATCCTCCCTAGTGCTGGAGGATTGCGTTTGTTTTCGCTCTGGATGCGGCGTTCATTTTGGCAAGGAAATGTGCTGATTTTGCAAGGAGATGGAGAATAAAGAGTTCAAGGTAGGCATGTTATTTATTTTTAAATCTTCAATTATATTAATTACTGTGGATTAAATATTGTTTAACAAATGAAATAGTGTGCTATTCATGCTGTAATATCAAACTAGAAAGTCTATGGCCGGGGAGTCATGAGAGTTGGCTAAAGGTACTGTAAGTAGAATCTGCTGTGGGTCAAATGGGGGTCAAAGGTTATGACAGCGCCTTCATAAATACGTCCTAAATGGCACCCTATTCCCTATGTAGGCTAGTGCACTACTTTTGACCAGGAGCTAGTGCACTACTTTTGACTAGGAGCCATAGAAGGGTTGGCTGATGTCACGAAAATGATGCTCGCGCATCGATGGCCAGAAGTCGTGTATCTTGTTATGATTCTGAACCTCAGCTAACAACAAGCTGCCATGTGGGGGAATCGTAGCTCTGTGGCATGTTTCAGCTCGTTGTATGGTGTTATTGATACCAAGTCTTGTTTTGAGGTGTTTTGACTGATATCATGTCTATGCAATGGCTAAAATTCGCTACCTAGCTAACCAACAACAACTGTAACAATGTATTTGATACGAGTTCATTGTTCAAATGTATTTATGTTTGCATTAAACATTTAGAGACTAAATATAGTTTACATGTTGTCTAAGTCAAACCCTGTCTATTTTGCCCCATAGTTGCATGCCAGTTTTGTTGCTAAACAACCAACCCCTCTATAGAGTGTTACAGTGGAGGTGTGATAATACCCATAAAACCTAGCGGTCAAACAGGGAAATGGTTCCAATCGTTTTCCACCATTCATTTTTCCCATAGGCGATTTTAGAAACACATAAAATAAGGGCTGTATTTCGTGTAGGCTTACCCTGCTTTCGTAAATCTCTCTCGGACAAGTTGACTTTTATCAGGATATTCGGCTCTATTTACTCTCAGATTCGAAAATGCTAATTAGCATCAAAGTAGACATCATGCAAAACTACAAATCCCTGCAAGCTCCTGCATGTCATCTCTAGCTGACACCTTTGCTAACGGGTATTGTGTCAATTTAAGACTTGCACTAGACAGTTCACAGAATTGTCCATTTAAAGAAATGCAGCCAATTTATTCATTACTACATTTAGCTAACATTAGATAGTTAATCCAGAGATTCTTACCTTTGCCTCGATCAGCATGATCATCATGGCATTTGTAGTTCTTTATGATAGCAACATTAGCAGCTAATAAGCATTACATTTTTGGGAGGTAAATACAGGCGAATATATTGATAAGTCACCTTGTCCTAGAGAGATTTACACGGTTATCAAAATGTCACACCAGGGTAAGCCTACACGAAACACAGACCTTATTTTAAGTGTTTCTAAAATCCCCAATGGGAAAAATGAATGGTGGAAAAACGATTGGAACCATTTCCCTGTTTGACCACTAGGTTTTATGGGTATTATGACTCATACTGTGGGACTCTATAGGGCTCCAGCCAAAAGAAGTGCACTATATTGGAACTAGGGTGCTATTTCGGACACAAGCATAGATATGATGCATTATTATGTGACCATAGAAATAGAATCACTAGAAAGGATAGAGCCTCTGACCTTGGCAATTTGACTGGTAAACTGAACTGTACACCTGATATGATGTTCTGGTGATTCTATTTCTCTGAATATGATGCATTATGATGTGACAATGAGAGTTGGGTTAATGGTGCTCTCAAGGCAACTGGGAACTCGAAAAAAATAACTAGGTCAAATCATGTCCGTGATCTTCAGGTCGGAAAGTCGGAGCTCTAGAAAGATGCCAGAGTTTCCGACTTGGATTTCCTTTTTACATTTTGTGGTGGTAATTTTACCCCCTTTTTCTCCCCAATTTTTCGTGATATCCAATTGGTAGTTACGATCTTGTTACGATCTTGTCTCATCGCTGCAACTCCCCAGCAGGCTCGGGAGAGGTGAAGGTCGAGTCAGGCGTCCTCCAAAACATGACCCGCCAAGCCGCGCTGCTTCCGACTTGGAATTCCGAGTTGGATGACTGTTCAAAACGATTTTTCCCAGTCGGAGCTTGTTTTTTTCCCCTATTTCCCAGTTGTCTTGAACGAACTGAAGTCGGAAGTCAGAGATTTCCCAGTTGTTTTGAACACGCAAAAGGCGACACAGTAGGTGACATCTAAACATGACTTTGTGCTGTCTTTCAGAGGTCAGAGGTCAGTGGGAATGACCTCACCCTCATAGACCTGGATGACCCCATCAATGAAGCTGATGTTATGAAGGAAGTCAGGTAAGTGATTTACACTAATGACACATTTGTGACTGGTTACAGGATCACATAGGCCTACAGATTCAGTAGTAGGTCAAAGGTCACCGCCTATGGAGAGGTAGGCCCAGAGCCATGTATTTAGAGAGTTGGGACATTGAGATATAAACTCAGCAAAAAAAGAAACGTCCTCTCACTGTCAACTGCGTTTATTTTCAGCAAACTTAACGTGTAAATATTTGTATGAACATAACAAGATTCAACAACTGAGACATAAACTGAACAAGTTCCACAGACGTGTGACCAACAGAACAAAGGGGGGGGGTCAAAATCAAAAGTAACAGTATCTGGTGTGGCCACCAGCTGCATTAAGTACTGCAGTGCATCTCCTCCTCATGGACTGCACCAGATTTGCCAGTTCTTGCTGTGAGATGTTACCCCACTCTTCCACCAAGGCACCTGCAAGTTCCCAGACATTTCTGGGGGGAATGGCTAAATCCTAGCCCTCACCCTCCGATCCAACAGATCCAGGCTCTTCATGGCAGAACACTGACATTCCTGTCTTGCAGGAAATCACGCACAGAACGAGCAGTATGGCTGGTGGCATTGTCATGCTGGAGGGTCATGTCAGGATGAGCCTGCAGGAAGGGTACCACATGAGGGAGGAGGATGTCTTCCCTGTAACGCACAGCGTTGAGATTTCCTGCAATGACAACAAGCTCAGTCCGATGATGCTGTGACACACCGCCCAAGACCATGCATCCACCTCCAAATCGATCCCGCTCCAGAGTACAGGCCTCGGTGTATCACTCATTCCTTCGACGATAAACACGAATCCGACCATCACCCCTGGTGAGACAAAACCGCGACTCGTCAGTGAAGAGCACTTTTTAGCCAGTCCTGTCTGGTCCAGCGACGGTGTGTTTGTGCCCATGGCGACGTTGTTGCCGGTGATGTCTGGTGAGGACTTGCCTTACAACAGGCCTACAAGCCCTCAGTCCAGCCTCTCTCAGCCTATTACGGACAGTCTGAGCACTGATGGAGGGATTGTGCGTTCCTGGTGTAACTCGGGCAGTTGTTGTTGCCATCCTGTACCTGTCCCGCAGGTGTGATGTTCGGATGTTCCGATCCTGTGCAGGTGTTGTTACACGTGGTCTGCCACTGCGAGGACGATCAGCTGTCCGTCCTGTCTCCCTATAGCGCTGTCTTAGGCGTCTCACAGTACGGACATTGCAATTTATTGCCCTGGCCACATCTGCAGTCCTCATGCCTCCTTGCAGCATGCCTAAGGCACGTTCACGCAGATGAGCAGGGACCCTGGGCATTTTTCTTTTGGTGTTTTTCAGAGTCAGTAGAAAGGCCTCTTTAGGGTCCTAAGTTTTCATAACTACCGTCTGTAAGCTGTTAGTGTCTTAATGACCGTTCCACAGGTGCATGTTCATTAATTGTTTATGGTTCAATGCATTGAACAACATTTTACATTTTAGTCATTTAGCAGACACTCTTATCCAGAGCGATTTACAGTTAGTGAGTGCATACATTTTCATACAGGCACCTCGTGGGAAACAAACCCACAACCCTGGCGTTGCAAGCGCCATGCTCTACCAACTGAGCTACAGGGGACTATCATGGGAAACAGTGTTTAAACCCTTTACAATGAAGATCTGTGAAGTTATTTGAATTTTTACAAATTATCTTTGAAAGATCCTGAAAAAGGGACGTTTTCTTTTTTTGCTGAGTTAATGTATACATTACATGACACAGTAGATATCCATATATCATCTGGCTCCCCATGGGCAATGTTGACATTTTAAACAATGCTATGTAACTGAACATCTATAATTAGAATGTACTTATAATGAAAGGATAAATGAAAGGCTCTAAGGCGCTAACATTGAGTCCTTTTAAAAGTTGGCAGAATTCTCTAAATATTTGGCTCTGGATAGGCCGAGTCATCTCAAGAGTATTGGAGCCATAGAATTTGAGTGATTCTATTCTAATTCTAGAATGATTCTAATTCTATGATACTAATTCTATAATTGGAACACATCCTCACACTCACATTATAGCAGTGACCTAAGAGAGATTCCCTTTTCTCTATCTAGATCCCATAAAGATCACAGAGAGGCTGAGAGACTAACCAAGTTGGACGAGGCTGTTCTAGAGACAGATACCCCAACTCAGTCACAGGAGGTTGAAGGAGAGAGTGAGTTGGACGAAGCTGTTGCCATCCCATCTCAGTCGCAGGAGGTTGAAGGAGAGAGTGAGTTGGACGAGGCTGTTGCCATCCCATCTCAGTCGCAGGAGGTTGAAGGAGAGAGTGAGTTGGACGAGGCTGTTGCCATCCCATCTCAGTCGCAGGAGGTTGAAGGAGATAGTGAGTTGGACGAGGCTGTTGCCATCCCATCTCAGTCGCAGGAGGTTGAAGGAGAGAGTGAGTTGGACGAGGCTGTTGCCATCCCATCTCAGTCACAGGAGGTTGAAGGAGAGAGTGAGTTGGACGAGGCTGTTGCCATCCCATCTCAGTCACAGGAGGTTGAAGGAGAGAGTGAGTTGGACGAGGCTGTGGCCATCCCATCTCAGTCGCAGGAGGTTGAAGGAATGAGTGAGTTGGACGAGGCTGTTGCCATCCCATCTCAGTCGCAGGAGGTATGATGTATTTTTCTATTACATGTATGACATTTCATTGAGATATTTTGTGTTTTAATTACGCAAAATTGAATTCCAGCCTAACTCTGCTTTCTGTTGTCGCCATCAGGATGCAGTGGTGACATTCACTACCGTGACCCACAAGGATGAAACTTCCCAGACCAGCCTCACCCTCAGCAGGGGAAAGAGAAGCTACCCAGACCTACACACCTTTGTGCAGGACATGAAGGACGAGTAAGTTGCTCTTTGGCTTCCCCATGCATCCCCTAGATATGTTCCCTATCTCAATTGCATACTCCTCGTGTCCTCTCTTCTCAAAACCCATTGGATGAGAAAGCCAGAGGTCCCGCCCTTCTGAACTTCTCATCCAATGGGTTTTGAGAAGGAGGCGAGGAGATTGAGAGTCTCCCATAGTCTCGGGCCAATACAAAGGACTCAACGGACCAAATAACCAATCAGGGATGTCTGGGTGTGGCCTAGTTCCATAGAGGTCCATCCATAACGTAGTCTAAGATAATAGAGGTAATGTCCATCCATAACGTAATCTAAGATAATAGAGGTAATGTCCATCCATAACGTAATCTAAAATAATAGAGGTAATGTCCATCCATAACGTAATCTAAAATAATAATAATATATAATAATAATAAATAATAGAGGTTAATCTAAAATAATAGAGGTAATGTCCATCCATAACGTAGTCTAAGATAATAGAGGTAATGTCATGTGGTTCATTGTGTACTTGCATTTATTTACTTTTCAGCCATTGGAATCTGCTGAGTGAGAATATGCGTGCCGGGGTGAGTTATAGTCACCTCTAAAGTAGTTAATGTTGGTAAAATGGACCAAACATTCATTTGTGGAAATCCTGCAGGACCTTTAATCCTGAACCACTGCTTTAATTGACTAGCTTGAGTAAATGGTTCTAAGTTTTATATCAGTGCAGCCCCTTTAACAAACTAACTCTTTATGGTCTTTTAACATTGCAGATGAGCAGACATGAGTTTAGTGCCAAGTGCATGGATATTGTAGCATGGGTGATGGAGTCTACATCCACTGTGGTTGTTCCCGCCCTTGACCTCACCATGCAGATAGAGCTCTCTGATTCGCCAAGCTCTTCTGGATCAGGAAGTAATGAGGCAGGAGAGATGACCTCTCTTGGCCGCAGCGCCAGATTCAGCTGTAGTGGAGGAGCCAGCAGGTGCACCAGCGCCAGAACTGCCTACAGCACACGCATTCCCACGCCTTTCCCCTCCTCTCACAGGTACCTAGCCCTATCCCCTCCTCTCACAGGTACCTAGCCCTATCCATGCCTCTAACAGGTACCTACCCCTATCCCCTCCTCTCACAGGTACCTAGCCCTATCCTCTACTCTCACAGGTACCTAGCCCTATCCCCTCCTCTCAAAGGTACCTAGCCCTATCCTCTCCTCTCACAGATACCTACCCTATCCCCTCCTCTCACAGGTACCTACCCCTATCTACGCCTCTCACAGGTACCTAGCCCTATCCCCTCCTCTCACAGGTACCTACCCCTATCCACACCTCTCAAAGGTACCTAGCCCTATCCACGCCCCTCACAGGTACCTAGCCCTATCCCCGCCTCTCACAGGTACCTAGCCCTATCCATGCCTCTAACAGGTACCTAGCCCTATCACCTCCTCTCACAGGTACCTAGCCCTATCCATGCCTCTAACAGGTACCTAGCCCTATCCATGCCTCTCACAGGTACCTAGCCCTATCCCCCTCCTCTCAAAGGTACCTAGCCCTATCCTCTCCTCTCACAGGTACCTAGCCCTATCCCCTCCTCTCAAAGGTACCTAGCCCTATCCTCTCCTCTCACAGGTACCTACCCCTATCCCCTCCTCTCACAGGTACCTACCCCTATCCACGCCTCTCAAAGGTACCTAGCCCTATCCCCTCCTCTCACAGGTACCTACCCCTATCCACGCCTCTCAAAAGGTACCTAGCCCTATCCCCTCCTTTCACAGGTACCTAGCCCTATCCCCCCTCACAGGTACCTACCCCTATCCACGCCTCTCACAGGTACCTAGCCCTATCCCCTCCTCTCACAGGTACCTATCCCTATCCCCCTCCTCTCACAGGTACCTAGCCCTATCACCTCCTCTCACAGGTACCTAGCCCTATCCACGCCTCTCACAGATACCTAGCTCTATCCCCTCCTCTTTTTGCAGGCCTTTCCTGTTATAGGTACAAATATCCATTCCAGATCCACTTAGTGAGAAATACTACTTAGATACTACACAACCACTCTAAAACGTTTACTCTGAATGTTAATGTTTGGTCTGAGTGTGGTTTGAGATGGTTCACAATGCTTCCTTTGAATAACAATAACAAGGTTGAGTTTGTGTCCCAAATTCTTGGATCATATTTTTTATTTTGTTACCATATACTATTCATTTCTGTTGTGCATTCTGCAGGTCCATGACCTCTTTGCTAAGTGAGAACGAAGAGCGATATGTCTCCTCACCTGAGGGTGGCGATAGAGAGATGAGACACAGACCACACTCAGCACCACTGAGATCTGTGTTTGGCATCTCTGAGGACTCTGTCTTTGACATGGTCCAGAGCGGCCAGTCGCAGGGTGACATCGTACCGCCGCCCAAACGGAGTAGACAGGAGAAATACAGACCTAGCAAAATGTCAACGGATGGCAAGTTTATGATGGGTATTGTCGAGTTGGTTATAAACCTTCTCAACTCCAGATTGGCTGAGCTAATGCGAAGTGTCAGTCAGGGAACTCTAGTTCTGCTGACTGGAAGTATCTCAGCAAGTCAACAGTTTGCCCAAGAGATGCTAAGCATGGCGACTTCTAAGATGTATTCCCATGCCATAGAGCATATTGCGCTCAGCCACAAGTCTCCCCTTGAGTTAGAGAGGGAGCTTGAGGCCATCTTGGGTCCTCTGGCTGGACAGGTCATAGTCATCATCATAGATAGCATCATCAAGGCTAAAGCCAACGGAGGAAATGAGGGGAGAGCGTCCAGCCCCTTGACCTATTTTCTAACTGCCATTTCGGCAGAAATACAAAGCCTAGTGGTTCACAGATCGGCTAGCAGACCATCCACCAGACTGTCCAACAACGACCCACTGCTGAACATTTCCAAGTCAAAGGTCTTAAGATCAGTTCTGCTCAAAATGGCAGAGCTCTTTGGCCAAGGTCCAAGTGAAACCTGTCTAGTTCCACTAGTCCAGAGTCAGTCCAACAACTCCATTTGCGACTGGACTGTGAATGCAGGCACCATTCATCCAAGTACATTTCTGTCCGACAACAGAGTGACAGAAGTGTCATCCGATGTTGTGGATCTTGTACTTGAGGTTTTTTGGATAACAGGATTTTTGGATAACAGGAACCTGTCAAGGCCACAGAGTGCCTGCTCCCACAACTCAGCTAGTGGAGCAATAGATATGAGAGCTCTTGCTGGGGACTTGGTCAGACAGGTGTCTGTCAAACTCAGCCCATTTGTCTCTGAGATTCAACTCTCCACCATGTCCATGACAGATCTGTCATCATCTTTTTCTGACTCCACCTTGAAGCAGTTGTGTTCTCGCTCTGTTGTTGCTCTGGCAACTGCCTGTCAAGCAATCAAAACAGAGCTCGAGAACCAGAGACCTACCAACCTGGCAGCCAGAGACCTACTATCGTCTCTGGTAGAGACCATTGAGGACATGGATATCTCTGACATCCTCTAGGGCCCGTCGGCCATTTTGGAGGAGGCTGCTGTGATAAAGCACCCAGAGATGTCCACCTCGACAATACACAGATCTCTGCTTCTCGACTCATCTCTCGCCTCCTCTAAGATGGTCACTGAGAGCATTATCTTCAACAACCCATGCCCATCAGAGGAGAATGTGAGTATTCAGAAGGAGCTCCCTGCTGATAAAGTTGACAAACTCCATGGTCAACCAGTGGAGGAGTATATTGTCAAAGCTGAGCAATGCATCATTCAGGTCATTCAGGATGCAGCTGTGACATATACTGCTGCGCTGGATAAAACCGACACTTGTGGGAAACTGTCGGAAATCCTATCTGTCCATGTTTCCTCAGAGAATATTGAGGAGGCATCCTCTGATCTCTTTGGTGGAATTATTTCCGACCTGCATGAGGTATCTGAGGTCAATAAGGCCTCCATGCGTACGAAATCAGGTCACAAAATGTTCTGGGTGGAAGTGAGTTCAGGTTCCCAGAAGATTTATACCAAAACCCTGGACAAACTAAGGAAGCTGTTCACCTCCCACCATCGCACTGAGGGAAAAAATACTCCTGTGCAAATCGAGCTTTCTGCAACTGGACTACTTGTAACTGAGGCCACTGTGCAGGAATCTCCTGTAACTGAGGCCACTTTGGCAGTGTCTCCTGTACAGAAGACAGACAGTAAGACCCCTTCTAAGTCCTCAGCCTCAGCCTACCAGCTCACCCTCGACACCTGCACTAAAGGGGTAATCAAACAGGTGATCTCGGTGCTGAGGATGGACACTTCAAAGGAAGACTGCTCCGCTTCCGTTGGGGAGAGCACGTCAAAATCATCCTTCGACTTCAACCAGAAGTTGGACTCGATAATTTCGAAATTGGAGGACCTCACCATTTCGAGTGATGTGACGTCAGCCGAGATTGCCACACTCACACGATCTCTTAGTGCAGCCAGCAGAACCTCTAACATTTCCATCCAGAGCTTTCACAGTGCTGAGTTCCGAGCTAAGGCCAAACACATTGTGAGTGAGACCATTCTCAGAGCTGCTAGCAAAGCCAGCCATTCTTTGCTACAGAGCATGCCTAGCACCACCTTCTCACACCATGCGGTTTCTACAGCCGAAGATATAGTAAATATTATCATGCAAGACCTTGAAAGTGTATCCCAGTACACTGTGGACGACGCAGACTCCTTCCCACTAGGAGAGAAAAAGCTGGAGTTCCAGCTCAAACCCAGAGTTGTCTTTGACAACTTATTGGATGCTGCTCAAACCATGTACCACAGAGTAAATGATAGACTGAACATCTTTTTCTCTTTTCCACCAGTGTCAGTCACCACAGCCAAATATGTGCTGGACTCCACCCCTGTGGAGACACTCAGACGTTCTAAGTCCGCTGACACTGCTCTTGTTGAGGACAGGAGCCGCCCTCCGTCTGTGAGAAGTGAGAAGCCTTTGTCAAAAGTCTGTTTGGCTAAAAGGTCTAAAACCCTTCTGTCTTCGAGTGGCTCTTCAACAGACCACCATGTAATTGACACATGCAGTGAGGATGTCACTCTGCCCACCAGGAGTATGTCAGTTGTGAGCAACAACAGTTTGAAGAGAGCCTCTCCTCTCCACGGCAGTGGATTGAGTGAAAGTTGCAAACCTCTTGTGGCTCTAAAAGACGTAACAGTGGCAGTCAGCCAAGAAGGCTTTAGCAAAACTGCAAAGAAGACGCTCAGCTTGATCCTAAATGTGATCAAGTGTAGAGTGGCCAACTCTGAGAGTTCATCTGTTGGGCAGATTGCAAGTGAGGAGTGTCTGATAGCCACTAACATGTTAGACTCTGTACTGGAGAGCCTTGACCAGTTGCCTGACATGAGCGCTGCCGATGAGATCACAAGGACAGAATCCCATACCTCTATCGCAATGGACGAGACAGGTTCACGGTCAACGCTTGTGAGCCAACAAGAAATAAACATATCTGACACCAATATCATAGTGAAAACTATAATGGACACATTGAAGACGGACGACCCAGAGATGACTTCAGCAGAAGAACATCTGGATAGGCTCCTGTCAGTTGAAGCCCTTCAAGGTGCGTCTGGCAACCTGATCGCAAAGGTCCATGGTCTCATTCAGGAGATAACCATAAACCGCCAGCTTCAATCCATGGTTGGCCACAGAAGCCTCTCTCAACCAGCGCTGCCTAAACCAGCCCTGAGGAAGCTGTCAAAGGACGATGCCTCAGAGCTCATTTACAACTTTGCCCAGACTTCTGTTAGGAGACTCCTGGGGCAGTGTATGGGAAGGCCTATGCCACCATCGGCTGAAATGGTTTTGGATCAGGTCATCAAGTTGATGACAGACGTGGTGATGGACAGCCTGACTTATGTGTCCAAGTCTACAATGGAGGATGGTAAGTGAAAGTACCTCTTTTCATCTGCATAGGACTTAATTGTAACATGATGCTCAATACATTGCGTTTTATGATGTGAAATTTACTGGTTGTGTCCAAAATGGCACCTTCTTCCATATTTAGTGCACTACTTTTGACCAGACCCTATGGGCCCTGGTCAAAAGTAGTGCACTATAAAGTGAAGAGAATGCCATTTGGGATGATCTGACTGACTTCAATGGCTGCGTCCTCTTCTCCCAGTTATTGTACACAGGTCGGTCACACTAGCGTGCTCTTCTCACTCAGACACCAGCAATGCCACAAGTGACATCACTCATGGTGTTGTAGCTGACCTTAATGCTACTGAGGAATTCCCTGCCAGGAGCCTTAGCCCGGCTGATGTAAAGGCTGACGGTATGGCCCGCCTTCCCTCTGCCAGAGGGGAAGAGACTAAGAAGAACAGGAAGTGGCGTTTCCTACCGAAAATGCATAAGTTTCCAAAGATCATGATTAAGGTAGGGTGCTCTGTGTTTTGAGATTACATCTGTAAGGCAGGGCTGAAATTTACCCTACAGATTCACTACACCCCTATTGTCTCTCAGCATTAGAACAATACTGTTGTCATTGTCTTTAGGAGGTTGAGTGAGGACGCTGTAATGCAATCCTAATACACATGGGAGAGAGTCAATGGCTATGTCCCAAATGGCACCCTATTCCCTATATAGTGCACTACTTTTTACCAGAGCTCTCTGGGCCCTTGTCAAAAGTAGTGCCTTACGTAGCGAATAGGGTGCCTTTTGGGATGCACACTCTGTATTTTACACAGGCTCAGTTGTCCTGATGTGTTTTGTCAACAGCTGTTCAAGACAAAAGGGGAACCGAAGAGACACCCTGAACAGGATGCGCTGCCTACCAAACGTCTCAGAGAGACTCATATTTCACAGGGTAAATGATAAGCATCGATAATGTCATATTGATGTATCACCCTATGACAAGCTTGTTAAAACAGTGACAACAGATACAGGCAGACCGACGGACAGACAGGCAGACGGGCAGGCAGGCAGGCAGGCAGGCAGGCAGACAGACAGGCAGACAGACAGACAGACAGACAGACAGGCAGACGGACAGGCAGGCAGACGGACAGACAGGCAGACGGACAGACAGGCAGACGGACGGGCAGACAGGCAGACAGACGGACAGGCAGACGGACGGGCAGGCAGACGGACGGGCAGGCAGACAGACAGACAGACAGGCAGGCAGGCAGACGGACAGACAGGCAGACGGACAGGCACAAACACACACATTCATTTTCTGATTATGAAATGTTCTTATGACAGATGCTGAGTGTGAGGTTCCAGAGGTTCCATCCCCTCCCCCTCCCAAGGAGGACCTGACAACCACACCGGCCCCTGCTCCCCAGGAGTCCCAGTCCCGTAAACGCCCACTCATAGTCAGGGTGTTACACGCCTCTCTCAGAGCCATCTCCAAACCATTCAGAGGAGCTTCTGGGAAGAAGAATTAGCCAAATGCCTGATTTTATTAATATTATATTTTAATCAGAGCCTTTATTTAATAAAACATTACTGCATTGATTTCTGTCTATAGTAGTCTTCATGTATGTGCAAGATAACGGTAAAGTACTTCAAACCACATAGTCAAAAGTATTCATAGTGAAGTACCGTTTATGATTATTGATTGTGGAAATACACATAATACAGAAAAGTTGTTGTCACATATAAAGACAGACATAAAGGAGAACTCCGTAGACCAGTCACATTCTCAAGCCATAACTAAATCCATGAATGGATCTCCTATAAGATGACAGGAGAACATTTGTAACACTTTCTATGAAGCCTATATCTATAATGCATACACTCAAGTCATTTACATTTTACATTTTAGTCATTTAGCAGAAGCTCTTATCCAGAGCGACTTACAGTTAGTGAGTGCATACATTTTTGATTTTTTTCATACTGTCATACACTCATAATGACTTAATTGAGTTAAGTGTTAAGTAAAGTGCAGTTATAAACACATAATGAGGGCTTATTATGTATTTCTTGCAATAAAAAAATAAAAATGCTACTAGTTTATTAAATATTCATGACTGCAATTGCACGGCTCATGTCCACACTTCTGTACAATAGGGGGCAGTAATGCACCATAACGTTGGATGCCAACTGCCTATAAACCTCACTGAAGAAGAAAAAGCTACTCATGTAATGCATGCTGGAAAGCAGACAAAAACTAATGATTTGCAAGAGATCTAAACACGATTTATAAGCTACTGAACAACAAGTCCAAGAAATCATTGCTAACCGCGTTTGCACTTTGAACAGATTTCTCGACAATAATAATGGAAGATGTGACTGGGGCTCATCTCATTGCAGAGGAACTAAAAGCTCAGGTGAAGTGTGTGCAATATATATAAAACAGTGTTATACTGTGTAACCGTGTTGCTAATAATATATTTGTCGCTGATCATGTCCTTGGCAGTGAGAATGTAGCACTACGAGTTGTGAAAGTGTGCCAAAGGTCATTGCACTGGTATAGCTAACTATTAATATTGTTGTAGAAAAACATTTAGATGTTTATGTGGAATAGCATATGTTAACATAGTGAGTTTTTGTCCTGGGTCCGCCTGGGTCCTGCAGTCGGTGAAAAGCAATTGCACTGCCTGCATCTCAGAACTGCGGCCGCCTTGATCTCATGAGGTTATCGTTGCCCGCGTGTGCATGACGTCAGAGAAAGTCGGGATCAAGTCGGACACAAATCTAACCAGCATGCATTGGGCGGTGATCGCCGGTGATCGATTCTGCGCAGACCTGGCTCATCTCAAATGGGCCTCTTGTCTATGATCTGTCGGCATGGTTATACTGGCCTGTGGCCTTCTTGGAGGCCTTGATGAAATCGGAGGGGGGCTCCCATTTGAAGCAGGGCTCCAGATTGGCCATCTTTATGGTCATTATTGAGGACAGGGTGCCATCCAATGCTAGGCTGTTTCTTCTCTTGGTTTTGTTCAGTCCCACAACTGAAAACACCCTCTCAGCATCTGCGTTTGCATGGGGGCAACACCAGGACAAGCTTGGCGACGGCAGCAAGCCTCTCGAATTCTTTGGCTCATGTCACCTATGGAAAATGCACCAAAACACAATGGAAAAACATACCTTGATTTTTGATTGATTAATACTGTGAGTATACTGTAGGTTGATCCATTAACAAAGTTCAGATAAAAACATGCATAATTTGAAACATGCATGACACATATATGCATGCAACAATTTTAAGCAACAGATGTAGCCAAGCCACACCTGCCAAAAGGAAAGACAAAAAAGGAAAAAAAAATTACCTTATGCTTCCGGGTTGCCATTTCAGCCCAGAAGCTTTCCATTTCAGTTTAGTCCAGCAGGGATATCATTGGCATGGTCTGATAATTTAGAAACTCCTCACCCAGAAGGTCATGCTCCTCTGGCCAATGGTATGGGAGGAGATGGGGAAACCTATTTATGAAAGTAGAGTTACAAGTTGTTACGTTTTAGGTATATAGTCATCAACCAGCAGCAGTTCATACACATCTTTGAGGAGAAGCCACATAAGAATATATCATGTGCAGTTTAGGAGTGAACACACCTCATCATAAAACACAGGGTATTTTAGCTAAGATGATAGACAATAATTAGAGAAAAAAAACTAACCTTTCAACAAAGTACAGGACATCTTCGATGTCACTTTCAGCCCTCTGCCGTATCTACAAATTGTGCGTGCTTGATCAGTGGCTCTTCCAGTGGCAGCTTCTTAAGTGCATAGTCCACAGCACTTGTCAGGAAACACAACACAGCTTCATGGAATTAATCCACCTGCTGTGGTGTGATGTCACCCTCGTCGAGTAATCTGTTAAGTTTAGCCCTGGTTGTGAACCCAATGTTCAACTTTCTTCCTGTCACAGATACAGCATATCGGTATAAGGTACAAGGCTAAATATCACATATCACAGTGTTTGATCATAATAATAGTCAAATACTAACCTGGTAAATGGTTTGCCTTTTCTTCAAAGGCAATTTCACAAGGCTCCTCATGGCACTGCAGAGCTGCTGGAACCATAATCTTGGAACATAGCTTGTGTACGAATTTCACCATCTATAACAGACATTTACAAAAATAGTAGGTGAAACCTGTTTTAGAGGACCCCTGCAGATATCAGCAAGAAACACAGAATGGAAAAAAACAGCAAAATCCAATCCCACCTCATCATGTAACAAAAATATTGATGACTGCTCTCTCTGAAGCAGCAAGTTGAAAGAAGTGAAAGTTGGTACGGTGGCTTGGAAGAACAGCAGGTACACTTCTGTCATGGGGTCAGTGAATGTCTGCACAAGTCTCTTGAACCTGGCCTGATTTTCATCTTGAATCAATCAATAAATAACACAAAACAAGAGGTTGTCATTAATACAAGTATGTGACTAACAATCCATGTAGTTGCTGCATAATGAAATTGAAAATTGATGACCATACTAGCAGATTTGTAGTAGCTGTGTTCCTGCTTTACGCACAAAGCCTACGGTGTGCGTCGCCAGCCCAGCCCGGCCTGTTCCTGCTCCACGTAAGAAGCCTACGGTGTGCGTCGCCAGCCCAGCCCGGCCTGTTCCTGCTCCACGTACTAAGCCTAAGGTGTGCGTAGCCAGCCCAGCCCGGCCTGTTCCTGCCACTCGCACCAAACCAGGGGTGCGAGTCGCCAGCCTGGTCCAGCCCGTTCCTGCTACTCGCACCAAGACAAGGGTGCGAGTCGTCAGCCTGGTTCAGCCCGTTCCTGCTACTCGCACCAAGCCAGGGGTACGAAGTCGCCGGCCTGGTCCAGCCCGTTCTGCTACTCGCACCAAGCCAAGGGTGCGAGTCGTCAGCCTGGTTCAGCCCGTTCCTGCTACTCGCACCGAGCCAAGGGTGCGAGTCATCAGCCTGGTTCAGCTCGTCCTGCTACTCGCACCCCAAGCCAAGGGTGCGAGCCGGTCAGCCTGATCCAGTCCATTCCTGCTACTCGCACCAAGCCAGGGATGCGAGTCGTCAGCCTGGTGAGGCCCGTTCCGAATCCACGCATCAAGTCTAGGGTGCGTATCGTCGGCCAGGTCCGGTCCGTTCCTGCCTCACGCGCCAAGCCAGGTGTGTGCGTCGTCAGTCCAGAGCCTACCAGCTGGGTCAGATCGGATCGGGGCCATTACGGGGATATTGAAGTAGGGTGGTCAAGCCCGGAGCCGGAGCCGCCTCCGAGGAGCAACACCCACCCAGCCCTCCCCTATTTGGGGTTTTGAGGCGCGGTCGCAGTCCGCGCCTTTAGGGGGGGGTACTGTCACGCTCTGGCTCCGGGACTTTCTATTTTGAGCCAGGGTGTGTTCGTTTTGGTTGTGTTTTGTTTGGTTGGTCTTCATTGGTTGTGTTTAGTCAAATGACTCCCAATCGGAGGTAACGAGTGTCAGCTGTCGGCTCGTTATCTCTGATTGGGAGCCATATTTATACTGTCTGTGTTCACCTTGTATTGGTGGGTTTTTGTTTCCTGTACAGTCATTGTCACTGTGGACGTTACAATTCGTGTTTTGTTTTGTATTCGTGTGTGCACTTTATTTTATTAAAGTCATGCTCGTATCGCACGCTGCGCCTTGGTCCACTCATTTTCAAGACGATCGTGACAAGCTGGCCAGAGGTTCATACAGCCTCAGGATCCTGGTCACACAACGTTCAAGGCTTAGCCAACGGACCGAGATACGCAGGAGGACCTCCATGTACTCCGCTTCATGGAGCTCACAAAACTCTGTTTTAGACATTAAATCCATATCATATATTTTCTACAGCTCAGCATTTCAGTATTACACTTAATAGTATCAAACATGCATACCTGACAGGTATCCTTTCCGATTTGTGCTACCCTTGAACCAGTAACCGATGTCCACTACCATATCCTCCAAATCAAAACCGGACACCTGCAATGCATAAATCAATCATAACACATTCAGTCAATGCACGTAATTAGGATACAAATAAAAAGGTACATGTAAAGATAAATCAGGCCTTAACTCACTTTAAAAAATCTTTTAAAAATCCCACTCCTGCAGCTTTGGCGGTGTTATGTGCCACATGACAAGGACAACCATGAATATAGGTGTTGGGATGCTTCTGGAGCACCCTAGAGGCAATGGAATTACGTGGTCCAATGTTCACAGCTGCATTGTAAACTGAGAGACCAATGCAGTTCTCCCAAGGGATGCCATGCTCCTCTATGGTGGAGTTAATTTTGGTGAAGATCTCACTTGCTGGCCCACAGCTCGTCCCACTTGTTGTGCACATATTTAAGAACTGGTGGACAACTTTGCTGCCCATGAAGACCCGGACAGTAAGCGGGTTCATCTTTCCACTCCTATAATGACAAGTTAGAATCATACAGATGTTCATGTTATTAGATGTTTAAAAATACACAAAGAACATGTTTTGCAGAGGAGAAAAATCTCAAATAGTTTGTGAAATACCAGTGTCATTCGACCCATCCGTAACAAGGGTATACGGGGCTTTTTTCATCTCCTTCACAAGCTCCTGTGTAAAATATGGTGCAAGTGCTTCATTGGTAATGCAGGATGACTTAGTCTTGGCACACCTGTACTCCTGCGCTGTCTTCGAATCTCCGAAACATTCTTTTAGGAGAGGCCCCAGGTGGTCCGCAAAGGCTAGGGGGACGTTGTGAACTACCAACCCAGCTGTCATTTTGACCTCAGCCCTTCTTGTCTGTAAGAAATTAAAAATTATTAATCCTCCCAAAAGACCATAGTTTATTTAAAATAGACGCCTGCGATAATAGGGCACAGGTAAAAAACACAGTCAGCAACTAAGATCTCAAATTAAGAAAACTGGACTGTACTACACTGAAATACAAACCACAAATTAGTCAAAACTATCAACCATGACTTTACCGTGATCAACTAGAACACAAAACTCTTGACTGAACCTTGACAGAATCATTACACATATCATACCTTAACCTCTTGTGCAGACATACCCCCTACAGATGGAACGGCCATTGCATATTGGGATATTGTGGCTGTGGACTGGAGAGCTCGTTGCTTATCTTGGTGGCCTTTGCTTTTTATATGGCGCACTACATCTGTCACACCCTGGTGGCAACATGAGTTTTCAATACGGCAGACTGCACACCAGTAGTGCCTGTTGAGGCTCCCTCTGGTAATACATGGCCATGAAGAGGTCCACTCATTTTGGAAAATGGATCTATATGTTGCTGCTCCAGCCAGAGCACGACTCTTCTGGCCCTGCTGTTGGATTGGGGGGGTCTCTTCTGTCTGTCCCTCTGTGTCTCCTTCCATCTGCCCTGTTGGTTGTTCTATTTGTCCTGTCTGTTGCTCCTCTGCATGGGCGTCAATCTGTCCTGTCTGTTGCTCCTCTGCTTGTTTGTCAGTCTGTCCTGTCTCCTGCTCTCTCTGTCCTTTGTGTTGCTCCTCTGTCTGTTGTCCTGTCGTTTCTATCAATCGTTCTGGCTGTTCTGTCAGTGTGTTTGTCTGTCTTTTCTCACTTGGCTGGTTCTTTAACTAAAATAAAAGGTTTTCGCTTTTGTCCTGGCAAAGGTCTCTTTCGGGACATCTTTGAAACCTTAAACAATTCAAATGGTCATGTTGGTTTAATAACTCTACTCTCAGTTACAAAAACATACCTACTTCTATTGCACACATTTCCTGTATTTATGTTCAATTCTTTGGAATACATCTTACCTGTTCGAAATCAGCTGAGTTTACATTCACCACACTAAATCATGTTCACACGCACAAACAAATAATTTCTTTCAAGATTTAAAGTTTAAGAGAGTGAGTACTCAATTGGACGACATTTCATTGTTACATACCTAGTCTCAGCTCAGCTTCTTATCAGACTTCTTGAGGTAGTGACCGTTTCTTCTCCTGTTGTCTTTCGCGGCAGTGGTATCTCTTCTTCTGTCGCTAACTTCGGGGTGCAGCGCATATGGTTCAGTGGCGCTCATCAGCGCCATCTACCGTCGGGGAGTTTGAAAAAAGGAACAAACGAGTCTCGGGCAATTTGTTTTGCGTGAGAAATTGGATGTGTGGCGTGAGTGCGTGTGAAAACAGGCAAAAACGTGTGTCACACGGCGAAAGCGTTAGAGTTGGCAGCTCTGTGTTATGACATGTTATTTCGATATTAGAAAGTTTAAACGCGCTATTACATACCTGTAGTAATATAACAAAAGTTATCGTGTCGACTGCACAATTATGGCGCTTTCTTTATTCTGAAGACCGATGCGCACCTGCCAGGAACTTCCTGTTCCACACCGCCACAGTTCCTAAATCCATAGACGCAACAACGCAAGACTTCTTCTTCTTCGTCTTCTTCTTCTTCTTCTTTGATATCATGGCGGTCTGCAAACAACCGTTTAAGTGCATGCCGCCACCTACTGTGCTGGAATGTACGTTGAATCATGATCTGGCCAATTCTGTCCTACCATGAAAATACAATTCTAAACCAAATAAATCCCTAACTTCAACCACACCCTCCCCAACCCCATTAAACTTTATCTATATCATGCGGAAACACTCCACCCTTAGGATTGTTCAGCATGTCAACAACCATTTCAACAGTAACATCTGTTAGCCCCAATATCTCTTTTGCCGTCTCCACAGTAACCTTCAACCTTGCATTTCTGCTTTCCATAACCCGAGTCGTGTTGACAACCTTACCAATGAAAGCTATGGAGTCAACTTTATTCACATTCATGAGCACAAGATTTCTGAACAGGCCTTGAAACCATGCTAGGACCATCAGAAGCACCAGCCCCGACAGTAGGTCCACTTACTACAGGTACATCCATGTAAGCTCCATCAGTCCACACTGTAGTTCTACCAATCTGTTTTATGGCCTCTGCATACGATACAGCATGACTGATCCTATATCTCTGAGCCTCTCTCTGTACCTGGAAACACCAAACGCTGCACTTTGTTCTCGGCCACAATTACAGCACTTAACCTTCACATTGCTTCCACATTCACCATAACCTTGTGCTCCTCCACACTTGGCACAACTTTTATTTCCTTTACACTAAAGCAGCTACACGTCCCATTCTTTGGCATTTAAAACACTGCAGTGCATATATGGACAAATTCTCTAACATTGAAAGTAAGGAATCCTATCTGTACTTTTCCCGGCAAGACTTTCTCAAACCTCAGCATCACTGATAAGCTTTCACTTCTTTGACCCTCTTTCCTACTGATCAACCTTTTGGCCTCAATCACTCTGCCTCCCTTCACATTGTCTTTAGTATCATCTGTAACCTGCATCAGCACCAGGGACATGGCTTTTAATCTTCATCCCATTAAGTTTTTCCATTTTCTAAATCTTCCCTTGCTGACCCTTGCTACCACACAATATTAATCATCTACCATTTCCAATGAACCAAGCTAATTTCACTTCACCTACCTCTTTCTCTACGGCATTAGTTAGTCGGAGAGGGTGTAAGTGAGGCCCTGTGGTCTCATCAAACACTATCACCACTTTCCACTCCAACACATCACTACTCTTGCTCCCTACCTTGGCCCTATGCTTTCTTTACTAGACAATCCACTGCTTTCTGTATCATGATCTCTCTTCTTATAATAAATACCAAAAAGATTCCGTCGGCACACACTTGATACATGGCCATTATCTTATCGAGTTTGTCAGTGCAGCGGCTTATTCACAACAGCTCTTACTGCATATATTATGTATCAAAGTTTCACATGAGTAGACAGATACTGTTCTTCAAACATCAGTAAAACGGATTGACATTCCTCCTTCTTTCCATCTACTATATGGGTTAGTTTAGTTTCCAAACACTCCAGGAATCTTCCGCTTAAGATGATGGACCTCAATGTCTGAGGAAACTCCAGATTTAACACCTTTTATACCACCTTGGTATAAATGACTTTGGTGTTTTTATTTAACCTTTATTTAACCAGGTAAGCCAGTTGAGAACAAGTTCTCATTTCCAACTGCGACCTGGCCAAGATAAAGCAAAGCAGGTGTTGATGACTTTCGCTCTTTGCTCCATTTTCCGTTGTCACTGTGTTCCATTCATTCTTACCAACTTCACTCCACCGCGCGCCATCAGAATCGAACAGCACTTCCGCCATATTTTCCTACCCACAACGCCACACCTGCTACGGACTAACTCCTGCATGTAGAATACTGCATGGAGAATAAAACAGTGAGTTTAATTAGCTAGACAAAATCAACCTTGTTTAAAAAAAAAAGGTATCTAAGTGTTTCAATTTGGTGTGTGTAGAGGTGTAGTGACATGTTTTGAGTAATATATTATTATAATTGAGAAATTTTGAATGCCATAAATTAATGGCAGATGAACTAAATAGGCTTGAGTGCAAATATCCCAACATTCAATATCAATGACTACAATAACAATTATTGTTTTAAAATAACATTTAATAAACACATGTAGTTGTTTCAAAGTCTGTTTATCATTAAACAAAGTTGTAACATAGCAAAAATAATATACCCAAACTAATGGTGAAAACTGATCATCACACCATCTCTATCTGATACAAGTTGTGTCTACTAGCTCATTACCACAGAAAACTGCAGATGGAAGCAGTACCACCCAGTCAACCACTACACAGGGTATTCAACACTAAGGACAAATCCAAGGTATATTTTGAACACCATGAATTAAACAAAAGCATATTTACTGTATAGATACCCCAAAAAACAAAGTTTGTCCAGCACAAATTCATGTGGAACATTTCTTTTTAATTAGCAGATCAATTAAGTTGTCACGATCGTCGGTAAGAGATGAGGACCAAGGCGCAGCGTTGCAGATGAACATACTCTTTATTAGCAATCTACGACCAAAACAAACAAAACGATAACGTGACAGTTCACGGTCTAACACAAACCCACTAGAAACAAGACCCCACAAACACGAATGGAAAACAGACTGTTTAAATATGTCTCCCAATCAGAGACAACCAGCAACAACTGACACTCGTTGCTTCTGATTGGGAGCCACTCTGGCCAACATAGAAATAGCACCCATAGAATTTACACCATAGAAACAAAACACATAGATCTACACACCCTGGCTCAACATAACAGTGTCCCCAGAGCCAGGGCGTGACAGTACCCCCCCCTAAAGGCGCGGACTCCGACCGCGTCAACCAAATACCACAGGGGAGGGACCGGGTGGGCACTCCGCCTAGGCGGCGGATCCGGCTCCGGGCCTGAACCCCGCTCCCTCTCCAACCCCCCAAAGTACCCCTGGTCCGGTCTGGCCCTGCTGGCCGGAGCTGGACTGCACACTGATGGGGCGGATTGCTCTAGCTCCGGAGTGGAGCAGCTGACCAGTGCTGGAAAAGGCGCCAGTGGAACAGGCACGGGCCGTGCCGGACTGACGACGCCCACCACTGGCTTGGTGTGGAGAACAGGCACGGGCCGTGCTGGACTGACGACGCCCACCACTGGCTTGGTGTGAGGAGCAGGAGCGGGCCGGACCGGGCAGGCGATGCGCACCATAGGCTTGGTGCGGGAAGCAGGAGCGGGCCGGACCGGCTGACGACGCGCACCCTGGCTCGGTGCGTGGAGCAGAACGGACCGACCGGGCTGACGATGCGTACCCCTGGCTTAGTGCGTGGAGCAGCAACGGGCCGGACCGGGCTGACGATACGCACCACTGGCTTGGTGTGAGGAGCAGGAGCGGGCCGGACCGGGATGGCGTTGCGCACCATAGGCTTGGTGCGGGAAGCAGGAGCGGGCCGGACCGGGCTGACGATGCGCACCCTGGCTTGGGCGTGGAGCAGGAACGGACCGGACCGGGCTGACGATGCGCACCCCTGGCTTAGTGCGTGGAGCAGCAACAGGCCGGACCGGGCTGACGATACGCACCCCTGGCTTGGTGCGTGGAGCAGGAACGGGCTGGACCGGGCTGACGACTCGCACCCAAGGCTTGGTGCGAGTGGCAGGAACAGGCCGGACCGGGCTGGCGACGCGCACCATAGGCTTGGTGCGGGGAGCAGGAACAGGCCGGGCCGGGCTGGCGAAGCGCACCATAGGCTTGGTGCGGGGAGCAGGAACAGGCCGGGCCGAGCTGGCGACGCGCACCGTAGGCTTGGTGCGAGGGGCAGGAACAGGCCGGGCTGGGCGGCGCACCTGGTGCGAGGGGCAGGAGCAGGCCGGGACGGCTGACGACGCGCACCGTAGGCTTGGTGCGAGGGGCAGGAACAGGCCGGGCTGGGCTGGCGACGCACACCCTACACTTGGTGCGGGGAGCAGGAACAGACCGACCGTACTGGGGACACACACCACTGGCCCTACACCGGGATCTGGAACGGGCCGGACCGGACTGGTAACACACCCCAGTACCTCTCGCCGTGCCTCTACACCTTCCTTCCCTTCTTGACCAGTGGCCCCCGTAACCTGGCGGCCTCCTCTGCCAACCAGCTGGACCGCTCTATCGCGGCCTCCTGCTGCCCCGACGTCGTGAGCCCCCCCCTAAAAATGTCTGGGGGTCTCTCTTCCCCGTGGGCAAGGCCTCTATAGATCTCTCGCCCAACTCTCGCTCTTCTGCTTCCAACTCCAGCCATTCTGCTCCTCATTTGGCTTGACCCAGTCGAGACTCTTCCTCCACTGTTCCCAAGTCCACCCTCTCTGCTCCTCACTAGGCTTGACCCAGTCGTGGTTGCCACGGAGATCTGCTAGCGATTCCCCTGGCGATGGCTCCTGGACACGCTGCTTGGTCCAGTTTTGGTGGGATCTTCTGTCACGATCGTCGGTAAGAGATGAGGACCAAGGCGCAGCGTTGCAGACGAACATACTCTTTATTAGCAATCTACGACCAAAACAAACAAAACGATAACGTGACAGTTCACGGTCTAACACAAACCCACTAGAAACAAGACCCCACAAACACGAATGGAAAACAGACTGTTTAAATATGTCTCCCAATCAGAGACAACCAGCAACAACTGACACTCGTTGCTTCTGATTGGGAGCCACTCTGGCCAACATAGAAATAGCACCCATAGAATTTACACCATAAAAACAAAACACATAGATCTACACACCCTGGCTCAACATAACAGTGTCCCCAGAGCCAGGGCGTGACATAAGTGCATTGCAGTTATCCAAATACATTAATCATCAATGCCGAAAATAAACACAACATGTAAAGTGTTGGTCCCATGTTTCATGAGCTGAAATAAAAGATCCCTGAAATTCTACAAGTTCAAATGAGCCTCACAACGCTGCATTATCATGCAGAAACATGAGGTGATGCATCTGATGAATGGCACGACAATTGTGTTCGTTGACTGTAGCTTATGCCTGCCCATCCCATAACCCAACTGACACCATGGGTCACTCTGTTCACAACAACGACATCAGAAAACCACTCGCCCACACAACACCATACACGTGGTCTGCCTGCGGTTGTGAGGCTGGTTGGATGTTCTGCCAAATTCTCTAAAACAATGTTGGAGGCGGCTTATGGTAAAGAAATTAACAAATTCTCTGGCAACAGCTCTGGTGGACATTCCTGCATTCAGCATGCCAATTGCACTCTCCCTCAAAACTTGAGACATCTGTGGCATTGTGTTGTGTGACAAAACAAGGTGCACCTGTGTAATGATCATGCTGTTTAATCAGCTTCTTGATATGCCACACCTGTCAGGTGGATGGATTATCTTGGCAAAGGAAAAATGCTCACTAACAGATATGTAAACAAATTTGTGCACAAAATTTGAGAGAAATAAGCTTTTTGTTCGCATGAAGAATTTCTGGGATCTTTTGCTTCAGCTCATGAAACATGGGAACAACACTTTACATGTCAAGTTTATATTTTTGTTCAGTGTACATATATAGCATATTGTATGACCACCATTCATTTTTTAGCCTAATGTAACATAAGGTAAGGTTATTATGATACTAAATGGAGTGGCACGGATGCACGTATAGAATAATAGGTTTAGTGCAGATGGAAGCAGCACCACCCAGTCAACCATCACGCAGGGTATTCAACCTAAGGACAAATACAACGTCATCTCAATATCTTTACAGTAGAAGCTATCTAAACACACCAAAACTGACAAGGTGAACACTGATCAGTAAAGTAAAGAGAGGTTAACATTCTATAACGCTCCCTTTCCTCTGCACAGTTCTCTCACAGTGAGAAACAATAGGATTACAATGGAGTGTTCTACGCTTTCTTCATCTGATCCAATTCAACATTGCCAATTATTTTATGAGATGAGAATTATGTGGAGTGACTAATCTTAGCTGGTCTGAGAGAACTGATGAGGATTTCACCTTTATACATTGGTGTCGTTTTAAATGGCCCAATCTGTAGAATCTCGTCTCACAGTCAGTGCAGTGATGAGGCTTCTCTCCAGTGTGTATAAGTTCATGTTGTTTTAACTTGCCCAGTTGAGAGAAACTCTCCCCACAGTCAGAGCAGAAGTAAGGCTTCTCTCCTGTGGGTTTAAGTTCATGTGTTTTTAAGTGGTCCAGTCGAGAGAAACTCTTTTCACAGTCAGGGCAGGAGTAAGGATTCTCTCCTGTATGTATACGTTCATGTCTTTTTAAGTGGCCCAGTCGAGAGAAACTTTTTCCACAGTCTGAGCAGGAGTAAGGCTTCTCTCCTGTGTGTGTTCTCTGATGAATTCTTAGCTCAGTTGATGTTGAGAAGCATTTTACGCAATTAGAGCAGGAGAAAGGCTTCTCTCCTGTATGTATATGTTCATGTGTTTTTAAGTGGCCCAGTCGAGAGAAACTCTTCCCACAGTCAGAGCAGGAGTAAGACTTCTCTCCTGTGTGCACTCTCTGATGAATTGTCAGAGCCTTTGATGTTGTGAAATTCTTCCCACAGTCAGTAAAGGAAAAAAGATTCTCTCCTGTGTGTATTTTTAGGTGTATTTTTAACTTTGATAGAATTGAGAAACTCTCCTCACAATGTGGGCAGTGGTGAGACCTCTTAGCTCTGTGATCTTCCTGCTGTTGCTCTCTGGATGTAGAGAACGTCTCAACATGGTCTCCTGTGTGAACAACAACAGAAGAACCAGTCAGTTGGTATGATATACTCAAATGTATTTTATAATCAAATGTATTTTATGAAGCCCTTTTTACATAAGTTGTCACAAAGTGCTTTACAGAAACCCACCCTAAAACCCCAAAGAGGAAGCAATGCAGATGTAGAAGCCATATCATCCTCCACTCACTATCACAAGGGTTAGTGTCATCCTCCACTCACTATCACAAGGGTTAGTAACTACACAGACTCATTTAATAGAACTTTAAAATATTGGCAGTTTGTCTACTTGACTTATTTAGTCTACTCTCTGATCACTCCAGATAGCCCAGTGAATAAAACACATGCTGGCAATACTGGTGTCAAACCATGTAAGGGTCAGTAGCATGAAATAATATCTACCTTTTCATTGAAACAGTTCATCATGAAACAGTTCTACTGCAACTTTTCAGGCACAGTGGGAAGTTGGAATGAACCTGCTCTTACCATGAGAAACAGATTTCCCAATCTTCTCCTCCTCTTCTTCATCTTTAATGATGACATTCAACTCCAGTGTTTGACTGCAGTCTTCCAGCTTCACTGATGCCATCTCTGGATCCTGCTTAGAAAACTGGGCTCCACTGTCACAATCAGGAACCAGTGACTGTAGGTTTGGACTCAGTGTGGAAAGAGAGAGGCAGGTTGGGTTTGTCCTCACTATTGATGTTACCGGCCTCAGATTTAATTTTAGTCGTCCTGTAGTAACAATGAGAAACAGACACAAAAAGTTATTGTCTTGACAGTTCTGGCACTTTCTTTATTCTCTAAAAATATATTATATTTATTCTTGTTAAATTATCTACTTCAGTGCTTGACTTGGACTGAAATAGGTGCCGGTACTTAACCTATAGTAGATATTCCCAAATTCACATACAGTACCAGTCAAAAGTTTTAGAACACCTACTCATTCCAGGGGTTCTTTATTTTTACTATTTTCTACATTGTATAATAATAGTGAAAACATCACAACTATGAAATTACATATGGAATCATGTAGTAACCAACAAAGTGTTAAAAAAATCAAAATAACAAGTTCAAGTAACAGACATCTCAACATCAACTGTTAAGAGGAGACTGCGTGAATCAGGCCTTCATGGTGGAATTGCTGCAAGGAAACCACTACTAAAGGACACCAACAAGTAGAAGAGACTTGCTTGGGCCAAAAAACATGAGCAATGGACATTAGACCTTTGGGAATCTGTCCTTTGGTCTGATGTGTCCAAATTTGAGATTTTTGGTTCCAACCGCAGTGTCTTTGTGAGACACAGAGTAGGTGAACAGATGATCTCTACATGTGCGGTTCCCACCGTGAAGCATGGAGGAGGAGGTGTGATGGTGCTTTGCTGGTGATTTATTTAGAATTCAAGGCACACTTAACCAGCATGGCTACCACAGCATTCTGCAGCGATACACCATCCCATCTGGTTTGCGCTTAGTGGGATTATTTGTTTTTCAACAGGACAATGACCCAACACACCTCCAGAATGTGTAAGGATTATTTGACCAAGAAGGAGAGTGATGGAGTGCTGCATCAGATGACCTGGCCTCCACAATCAACCGACCTCAACCCAAATGAGATGGTTTGGGATGAGTTGGACCGCAGAGTGAAGGAAAAGCAGCCAACAAGTGCTCAGCATGTGTGTGAAATTCTTCAAGACTGTTGGAAAAGCATTACAGGTGAAGCTGGTTGAGAGAATGCCAAGAGTGTGCAAATCTGTCAAAGGCAAAGGGTGGCTACTTTGAAGAATCTAAAATCTAAAATATATTTTGATTTGTTTAACACTTTTTTGGTTAGTACTGATTCCATATGTGTTATTTTATAGTTTAGATGTCTTCACTATTACTCTACAATGTAGAAAAACCCTTGAATGAGTAGGTGTGTCCAAACTTTTGACTGGTGCTGTATATTTGCCACTGCTTGACAAAAAAAAAGATTACTTATAGTTAGATAGAACCTGCTCTTACCATGAGAAACAGATTCCCCAATCTTCTCCTCCTCTTCTTCATCATCTTTAATGTTGACATTCAGCTCCAGTGTTTGACTGCAGTCTTCCAGCTTCACTGATGCCATCTCTGGATCCTGCTTAGAAAACTGGGCTCCACTGTCACAATCAGGAACCAGTGACTGTAGGTTTGGACTCAGTGTGGAAAGAGAGAGGCAGGTTGGGTTTGTCCTCACTATTGATGTTACCGGCCTCAGATTTAATTTTAGTCGTCCTGTAGTAACAATGAGAAACAGACACAAAAAGTTATTGTCTTGACAGTTCTGGCACTTTCTTTATTCTCTAAAAATATATTATATTTATTCTTGTTAAATTATCTACTTCAGTGCTTGACTTGGACTGAAATAGGTGCCGGTACTTAACCTATAGTAGATATTCCCAAATTCACATACAGTACCAGTCAAAAGTTTTAGAACACCTACTCATTCCAGGGGTTCTTTATTTTTACTATTTTCTACATTGTATAATAATAGTGAAAACATCACAACTATGAAATTACATATGGAATCATGTAGTAACCAACAAAGTGTTAAACAAATCAAAATAACAAGTTCAAGTAACAGACATCTCAACATCAACTGTTAAGAGGAGACTGCGTGAATCAGGCCTTCATGGTGGAATTGCTGCAAGGAAACCACTACTAAAGGACACCAACAAGTAGAAGAGACTTGCTTGGGCCAAAAAACATGAGCAATGGACATTAGACCTTTGGGAATCTGTCCTTTGGTCTGATGTGTCCAAATTTGAGATTTTTGGTTCCAACCGCAGTGTCTTTGTGAGACACAGAGTAGGTGAACAGATGATCTCTACATGTGCGGTTCCCACCGTGAAGCATGGAGGAGGAGGTGTGATGGTGCTTTGCTGGTGATTTATTTAGAATTCAAGGCACACTTAACCAGCATGGCTACCACAGCATTCTGCAGCGATACACCATCCCATCTGGTTTGCGCTTAGTGGGATTATTTGTTTTTCAACAGGACAATGACCCAACACACCTCCAGACTGTGTAAGGATTATTTGACCAAGAAGGAGAGTGATGGAGTGCTGCATCAGATGACCTGGCCTCCACAATCAACCGACCTCAACCCAAATGAGATGGTTTGTGATGAGTTGGACCGCAGAGTGAAGGAAAAGCAGCCAACAAGTGCTCAGCATGTGTGTGAAATTCTTCAAGACTGTTGGAAAAGCATTACAGGTGAAGCTGGTTGAGAGAATGCCAAGAGTGTGCAAATCTGTCAAAGGCAAAGGGTGGCTACTTTGAAGAATCTAAAATCTAAAATATATTTTGATTTGTTTAACACTTTTTTGGTTAGTACTGATTCCATATGTGTTATTTTATAGTTTAAATGTCTTCACTATTACTCTACAATGTAGAAAAACCCTTGAATGAGTAGGTGTGTCCAAACTTTTGACTGGTGCTGTATATTTGCCACTGCTTGACAAAAAAAAAGATTACTTATAGTTAGATAGAACCTGCTCTTACCATGAGAAACAGATTCCCCAATCTTCTCCTCCTCTTCTTCATCATCTTTAATGTTGACATTCAGCTCCAGTGTTTGACTGCAGTCTTCCAGCTTCACTGATGCCATCTCTGGATCCTGCAGTGCAAACTGGGCACCACTGTCACAATCAGGATCCAGTGACTGTAGGTTTAGACTCAATGTGGAAGGAGAGAGGCAGGCTGGGTTTGTCCTCACTTTTTATGTTACTGGCCTCAGAGTTACAGTGGGGGGAAAAAGTATTTAGTCAGCCACCAATTGTGAAAGTTCTCCCACTTAATAATATGAGAGAGGCCTGTAATTTTCATCATAGGTACACGTCAACTATGACAGACAAATTGAGAAAAAGAAAATCCAGAAAATCACATTGTAGGATTTTTTTATGAATTTATTTGCAAATTATGGTGGAAAATAAGTATTTGGTCAATAACAAAAGTTTCTCAATACTTTGTTATATACCCTTTGTTGGCAATGACACAGGTCAAACGATTTCTGTTAGTCTTCACGAGGTTTTCACACACTGTTGCTGGTATTTTGGCCCATTCCTCCATGCAGATCTACTCTACAGCAGTGATGTTTTGGGGCTGTCGCTGGGCAACACTGACTTTCAACTCCCTCCAAAGATTTTCTATGGGGTTGAGATCTGGAGACTGGCAAGGCCACTCCAGGACCTTGAAATGCTTCTTACGAAGCCACTCCTTCGTTGCCTGGGCGGTGTGTTTGGGATCATTGTCATGCTGAAAGACCCAGCCACATTTCATCTTCAATGCCCTTGCTGATGGAAGGAGGTTTTCACTCAAAATCTACGATACATGGCCCCATGCTGAGGGGGAACATATTCATCTGCTCTTACTAGGCTGTCCTTTATGTTTCTAGCATGTTTAAAAGAGAATCGAGAGATATTCTGAAAAGGCCGGCCCACAGAGGTATCCCAGTCCTAAATAGAAGTCAGAGATCAAACTCCTGGTTCTCCCCTGTTCCTTCCACACGCCCTCCCATTGTACTGTATGTATGAACACATTTTGAACAATGGCTGCCTAAAATGCTGTGGTGCTTACAAACACAATAGGAAAGGTTGTGGTAGACGTGGGCCATCACAGGTGAGTTCACAGCTCTTTTATTCTGAGCATTTATATCAATGACTCACCCTCAGATGGACCATCAATGCCAGAGTTCTACAAGACTGTTTACATAATCAACTGGGCATTTCAACAGTCCGTCCCTCAATATAGTCCTGGGCATATATTGTTTATCTTACTATTGTTTAAAATGCTAACTTTTTAGCATTTGTGGCACAAATCCATTGCAAGTCAATGGTACGTATACAGTCACAGTGAAAGTCTACACACCCCTTTACATTTTGCTAGTGTAGTGCCTAAAAGACACACCTTTGCTGGTCCATGCTTGTGATGATAAGGAATCCGCCGACACTGTACTCTGTTTATAAAGGTTTATTATAACAAAGTATATTCAGCATCGGAATTTGACAGATACTGCAGATATCTGGAGACAGCAACAGCCAAATCAATAATTCGCTATTCTCTCCTTCTATTGTTCAAGACATGATTTTATATAATTTATGACGTAATATGGTGTGATTCTAAAAAAACAATCCCTGGCCTTTTCCACGTCTCTCCCCATATCATCTTTCCATGAACCACAGTAATGTTTTCCAGATGTTTCCAGCACAGTAGAGTTGAGTTCCTCTATTACACCATTTTGCCACATCAGCAAAATCTTAGGGCCAAGTTCCCTCTATCACACTTTCTGCAACAGTCACTCTAAGACACTACACTAGCTTAAATCTTAATAGTGATTAAATATTGTTTATATCTTGCCAACATACAAAAACTATTTCACATTTTCAAAGTGTAAGAAAATTGTAGAACAATTTTCCTTCTACAGATAGTTTTGATTACATATATTTTCACACCCCATGAAACAGTTCTACAGCATCTGTACATGTGTGTTGTGGCTTGTAAGTTGCTAGCTAGCAGTTTAAGACATGGTTTGAATCCTAATCAACCCATCCAATGTGAGTACATGTTGAAGTACAGTAGATTAATAAAGCTACAGTACTGCAGCTGGTGACAAAGCTGCGTATATTGAAAAAGCTTGTTAGTGCATAGGTCAAATGTATCTTTGTGATGCTCATTTCAGGTATTTCTTCCAGCTTCAGACAAACACTAAATATTTCACTTAAAACATTGTTTTGTTGTATTTAATGATAGAGAAGAGAAGAGTTTGACCAACACAGATTCATGTCCAATCATTGAGGACGTGTCAACATTGTTAGAGTGGTCACATGCCAATCTGTTCCATATAATAGACAGTCTTTGGAACAGTGGAAAGCTGCATGGCCCCTTGGTTGTTGCTAAGCATGCATTCTTCTTCTATGGTGTTTATTGGTGGTGTTCAGACCAACGTTAAAGGTGCATCACTGCCACCTTCTGGGCTGGAGTGTGATAGAGACATGTGGTTCTGTCCTTGTGAGATCACAGGGTCAAAGAAAACTTGGTATGACTGTAGTCACTCCAGGCACTCAGCCCATGAGAACCATTCATACTGTCAGATCTAATATGGAAGAACTGAATACAACCATAAGAACCATTCATACTGTCATATCTAATATAGAAGAACTGAATACAACCATAAGAACCATTCTTACTGTCAGATCTAATATGGAAGAACTGAATACAAAAGAGAAGGAGAGGTTGACCAGTACAAATTCATGTACTAATGTTATTTTTCATTGGCAGATCAATGCAGTTTTCCAAACATATTCATCATCAGTTGTTTTGTAAGATTTTAACTAACTGAACAAAAATATAAACACAACATTCAACAATTTTACAAGGGTACAGTTCATATAAGGAAATATGTCAATTGAAATACATTCATTAGGCCCTAATCTATGGATTTCACATGACAGGGGCCAACCCATCAGCCAATAAGAATACATTTTCCCCACTAAAGGGCTTTATTACAGATATAAATACTCCTCAGTTTCATAATAATAATAATAATAATAATCAGCTGTCCGGGTGGCTGGTCTCAGATGATCCTGCAGGTGAAGAAGCCAGATGTGGAGGTCCTGGGCTTGCACGGTTACACGTGGTCTGTGGCTGTAAAGCCAGTTGGACGTTATGCCAAATTCTCGGTAGAGAAATTTACATTCAACTCTCTGGCAACACCTCTGGTCAGCATGCCAATTGCGCACTCCCTCAAAATGTAGACATCTGTGGCATTGCATTGTGACAAAACTGCACATTTCAGAGTGGCCTTTTATTGTACCCAGCACAAGGTGCACCTGTGTAAGGATCATGCTGTTTAATCAGCTTCTTGATATGCCCGACCTGCCAGGTGGGATTGATTATCTTGGCAAAGGAGAAATGCTCACTAACAGAGATGTGAACAAATTTGTGCACCAAATTTGAGAGAAATAAGCTTTTTGTGCGTATGGAAACTTTCTGGGATCTTTTATTTCAGCTCATGAAACATGGGACCAACACTTTACATGTCAAGTTTACGTATTTTTTCAGTATAGTTTTAGAAGACAATTCACTAAACACGTAGTCATTTCATTTTGTCACATGTTTGGTAAACAACAGGTGTAGACTAACAGTGAAATGTTGACCAACAATGGAGAACACAATACAACAATTACAATAATAGGAAGAAAAATTGTAGCACAAGGAATTAATACACGATGAGCAATGATAGCTTGGCTATATACATGGGGTGCCAATACCTAGTCAATGGTAGCTTGGCTATATACATGGGGTGCCAATACCTAGTCAATGGTAGCTTGGCTATATACATGGGGTGCCAATACCTAGTCAATGATAGCTTGGCTATATACATGGGGTGCCAATACCTAGTCAATGATGGTTATATACAGTGCATTCGGAAAGTATTCAGACCCCTTGACTTTTTCCACATATTATTATGTTACATCCATATTCTAAAATGGATTAAATAGTTTTTCCCCCCTCATCAATCTACACACAATACCACATAATGTCAAAGAAAAAGACAAGCTTTTAGAAGTTTTTCCAAATTTATTGATAAAAAACTGAAATATCTAAGTATTCAGACCATTTACTCAGTACTTTATTGAAGCACCTTTGGCAGCGATTACAGCATCAAGTCTTCTTGGGTAAGACGCTATAAGCTTGGAACACCTGTATTTGGGGAGTTTCATCCATTCATCTCTGCAGATCCTCGCAAGCTCTGTCAGGTTGGATGGGGAGCGTTGCTGCACAGCTATTTTCTGGTCTCTCTAGAGATGTTGAATCAGGTTCAAGTCTGGGCTCTGGCTGGGCCAGGTGAACCTTCGCCCCAGTCTGAAGTCCTGAGCATTCTGGAGCAGGTTTTCATCAAGGATCTCTCTGTACTTTGCTCCATTCATTATTCCCTCGATCCTGACTAGTCTCCCAGTCCCTGCCTCTGAAAAACATCCGCACAGCATGATACTGCCACAACCATGCTTCACCGTAGGCTTGGTGCCAGGTTTACTCCAGATGTGACGCTTGGCATTCAGGCCAAAGAGTCCAATTTTGGTAACATCAGACCAGAGAGTCTTGTTTCTCATGGTCAGAGTCCTTTAGGTGCCTCTTGGCAAACTCCAAGCGGGCTGAACTCTGGAGCTCTGTCAAAGTGATCATCGGGTTCTTGGTCACCTCCCTGACCAAGGCCCTTCTCCTCCGATTGCGCAGTTGGCCGGGCGGACAGCTCTAGGAAGAATCTTGGTGATTCCAAACTCCTTCCATTTAAGAATGGAGGAGGCCACTGTGATCTTGGGGACCTTCAATGCTGCAGACATTTTTTGGTATCCTTCCCCAGATCTGTGCCTCGACACAATCCTGTCTCGGAGCTCTACGGACAATTCCTTCGACCTCATGGCTTGGTTTTTGCTCTGACATGCAATGTCAACTGTGGGATGTTAGATAGACAAGTGTGTGCCTTTTCAAACCATGTCCAATCAATTGAATTTATTTCAGGTGGACTCCAATCAAGTTGTATAAACATCTCAAGGAAGATCAATGGAAACAGGATGCACCTGATCTAAATTTCGAGATTCATAGCAAAGGATCTGGAATACTTATGTAAATAAGGTATCTGTTTTTTATTTGTAATACATTTGCAAAAATATCTAAACCTGTTTTCACATTGTCATTATGGGGTATTGTGTGTAGATTGATGAGGGATTTTTAAATTAAAAAAAAATCTATTTTACAATAAGGCTGTAACGTATTTTCTTGTTGAAAAAGTCAAGGGGTCTGAATACTTTCAGAATGCACTGTATAGACACTAACTATTTCACTTTAAACACTTTGTTATATTTATACACAAGAGAAGAAGAGGTTGCCCAGCACAAATTAATGTACAATGTCTGAGCTGTGTGCACATGATTTTTCATTACATATTTGTAATTTAGCAGATGCTCTTATCCAGAGCGACTTATAGGACCAATTGGGGTTAATTGCCTTGCTCAAGGCCACAACGACAGATTTTTGACCTAGTTGGCTCAGGATTCAAACCAGTGACCTTTCAGTTACTGGCCCAACACTCTTAACCACTAGGCTATGTGTTAAATACATAACACAATACGTGACATAAGTAGAATACAGAACACTTGAAACATTACAGGACATTTTTCATGATGGAAATTGAAATATTAAAATGTGATAAAAAAAAAAGTTTTTGGGAAAACCATTGAAGAGCTGGAGTTATTATGCAGTCTGATAGCAGTGGGTAGAGTGGCGTTTCGCAGGCGGTTTGTACGCGCAGTTAGACAGGACAGTTTGTGGCTGTTTCTCAGGAGCCTGGTGGTGCAGTTACCTCTTTTTGGAGGGAGCAGGTCATTCAGTGGATGGTCAAGAGTGTGCATGTCCTTCACCAGGTGCACTGCAGCCTGTTCTCGCCTGCTCTGCAGTGACGGGAGCTGTGGTTGGACTGCTCCACTTCTGGAGATGATCCTCAAGGCCCTCCTCTGCACCCTGTCTAGTTGGGCCTGCTGCTTTTTTAACTGCATCCAACTAACAGCACTCCACCGTATTCCAGACAAGGCCTGGCCAGTGTAGTATAGACTGTGACCAGATCTTCAGTAGGACATAACTGGCAAGAAATGTCAAAAAGGCGTTTTGAGGCCTTTCTCACTGGCTGCTCCAGGTGTCACCACTGAGGTTAGAGTGATGAAAACCAAGACACTTGGTTGTTGTTACCACTGGTACTTCCTGTCCTCCTAGGATTAGTGGTGCAGGTTGTGGATGGTCCTCTGACCAACGGCTAAATGTACCAGTTGCCATCACCCTCTGCCCTCTTTCGGTGGTGTAGCTGTGGAGTCAGGCTAGTAACCTTGGACACAGTTCAATGTCAGACAGATGTTGCAGGAACTTTGCGTGATCTACTCGATCAAAGGCTTTGGACACATTAGCAAGTAAATCACTCACTATTGTTGGTTTTATGGAGTCTGTAGCTGTCAGCCAGGAGTGTGTGGCTTTCACAAGGGCGGTAGTAGTGCTGGACTTTGGGAGGTAGTCATACTGATTTGTGCACTCAGATAAAACTGTCCCCTGCCAGTAGGAGGTGTTAACAATGTGTTTGATGACAGGGGCTAGATCTTCTGCATGCTCTTTTAGTAGCCAGGCTGGAATGCCATCAGGCCCACATGCTTTACGTGCTCTGAGTCTGTTCAGAGCTTGCTTTAACTGGCCAATGCTAAACAGCTCAACCTGCCTTGTAGACATGGGCAGGGGGGAGATGGCAAGAGGTGTGGTGCTTGTCCATGCCTCAGCAAAGAAGCCATTCAAAACATCAGCCACGTTGTCGTCTTCAATTCTTTTGACCTGTATTCTCCCTCCTGTTGTTTTCGTTGGTCCCAGTCCATTGTTAATGAAGTCCCACCATTCCTTAGGGTTTTTCTTCTTTAGGTCCTGGATTTCAGTTTTGTAGTAGCTTGTCTTTGCTTCCTTGATAATCATTTGCACTTTGTTTCTGTATTTTCTCCATGTCATTGTTTCTCCCCATCTGTTGAAAATATTCTGTATTTTCCTGATGGCAGCCTTTATTCTTTCAGTCATCCAGGGCTGGTCCAGTGTTGTTGTTTTCTTATTTCTTATTGGCATGCATACATCAAGTGCAGTTTGAATGCAGGAGTTGGACGTCTCCACCTTTGCATCAATACTCTCCACCTCATATATGGCAGACCAGTCAGTACTGGCCATACATCGTGCAAAGGTCTCCTTTCTGTTCTGTGTTACCAGATGTCCTTTTTTCCGCTGCACCTCGTTTCTCCCTCTTGATGTTGTGTTTGGAGAGAACAGCAGACATTTGTGATCACTGGATCTGAGAGGAGCAAGTACAGTGGGTTGTGTTGATCAGATCTAGGATGGAGTCCCCTCTGTGGTCTTGTCTTTGACCACTACCGCTTCTTATGTATACGTTGGTGTCTTTTAAATTGCCCAATCTGTAGAATCTTGTCTCACAGTCAGTGCAGTAATAAGTATTCTCTCCAGTGTGTAACCGTTGGTGTGTTTTTACGTTGCCAATCGGGAGAAACTCTTGCCATGTTAAGAGCAGAAGTAAGGATTCTCTCCTGTGTGTGTTCTCTGATGACGTTGCAGCTCATCTGTTGTTTTTACATCAGTGGTAAGTCTTCTCTCCTGTATGTATACGTTCATGTTGTTTTAAGTGGCCAAGTTGAGAGAAACTTGACCCACAGTCAGAGCAGGAGTAAGGCTTCTCTCCTGTATGGATACGTTCATGTTGTTTTAAGTTGCCCAGTCGAGAGAAACTCTTCCCACAGCCAGAGCAGGAGTAAGGCTTCTCTCCTGTATGTATACGTTCATGATTTTGTAAGCTGCACAGATGAGAGAAACTTGCCCCACAGTCAGAGCAGGAGTAAGGCTTCTCTCCTGTATGTATACGTTCATGTGTTTTTAAGATGCCCAGTAGAGAGAAACTTGCCCCACAGTCAGAGCAGGAGTAAGGCTTTTCTCCTGTGTGTGTTCTCTGATGACGTTTTAGCTCAGTTGATGTTATGAAGCATTTTACACAGTCTGAGCAGGAATAAGGCTTCTCTCCTGTATGTATACGTTCATGTAGTTTTAACAAGCCAGGTTGAGAGAAATTCTTCCCACATCCAGAGCAGGAGTAAGGCTTCTCTCCTGTATGTATACGTTCATGTTGTTTTAAGTTGCCCAGTCGAGAGAAACTCTTCCCACAGTCTGAGCAGGAGTAAGGCTTCTCTCCTGTATGTATACGTTCATGCATTTTAAAGTGGCCCAGTCGAAAGAAACTCTTCCCACAGTCAGAGCAGGTGTAAGGCTTCTCTCCTGTGTGTGTTATCTGATGAAGTTTTAGCTCAGTTGATGTTATGAAGCATTTCACACAGTCTGAGCAGGAATAAGGCTTCTCTCCTGTATGTATATGTTCATGTGTTTTTAAGTTGCCCAGTGTAGAGAAACTCTTCCCACAGTCAGAGCAGGAGTAAGGCTTTTCTCCTGTATGTATACGTTCATGTGTTTTTAAGTTGCTCAGATGAGAGAAACTTGCCCCACAGTCAGAGCAGAAGTAAGGCTTCTCTCCTGTATGTATACGTTCATGTATTTTTAAGTGGCCCTGCTGAGAGAAACTCTTCCCACAGTCAGAGCAGGAGTAAGGCTTCTCTCCTGTATGTATATGTTCATGTTTTTTTAAGTTGCTCAGTTGAGAGAAACTTGCACCACAGTCAGAGCAGGAGTAAGGCTTCTTTTCTATGTGCACTCTCTGATGAACCTTTAGTTCAGATGATGTTTTGAAGCATTTTACACAGTCAGAGCAGGAGTAAGGCTTCTCTCCTGTATGTATACGTTCATGTTCTTTTAAGTGGCCCTGTTGAGAGAAACTTGCCCCACAGTCAGAGCAGGAGTAAGGCTTTTCTCCTGTGTGTGTTCTCTGATGACGTTTTAGCTTAGTTGATGTTATGAAGCATTTTACACAGTCTGAGCAGGAATAAGGCTTCTCTCCTGTATGTATACGTTCATGTAGTTTTAACAAGCCAGGTTGAGAGAAATTCTTCCCACATCCAGAGCAGGAGTAAGGCTTCTCTCCTGTATGTATACGTTCATGTTGTTTTAAGTTGCCCAGTCGAGAGAAACTCTTCCCACAGTCTGAGCAGGAGTAAGGCTTCTCTCCTGTATGTATACGTTCATGCATTTTAAAGTGGCCCAGTCGAAAGAAACTCTTCCCACAGTCAGAGCAGGAATAAGGCTTCTCTCCTGTGTGCACTCTCTGATGAACTGTCAGAGCCTTTGATGTTGTGAAATTCTTCCCACAGTCAGTACAGGAATACAGATTCTCTCCTGTGTGTATTTGTAGGTGTATTTTTAACTTTGATAGAATTGCGAAACTCGCCTCACAATGTGGGCAGTGGTGAGACCTCTTAGCTCTGTGATCTTCCTGCTGTTGCTCTCTGGATGTAGAGAATGTCTCAACATGGTCTCCTGTGTGAACAACATCAAAATAACCAATCAGTTGGTATGATATACAGTGGGGAGAACAAGTATTTGATACACTGCCGATTTTGCAGGTTTTCCTACTTACAAAGCATGTAGAGGTCTGTAATTTTTATCATAGGTACACTTCAACTGTGAGAGACGGAATCTAAAACAAAAATCCAGAAAATCACATTGTATGATTTTAAAGTAATTAATTTGCATTTTATTGCATGACATTAGTATTTGATCACCTACCAACCAGCAAGAATTCCGGCTCTCACAGACCTGTTAGTTTTTCTTTAAGAAGCCCTCCTGTTCTCTACTCATTACCTGTATTAACTGCACCTGTTTGAACTCATTACCTGTATAAAAGACACCTGTCCACACACTCAATCAAACAGACTCCAACTTCTCCACAATGGCCAAGACCAGAGAGCTGTGTAAGGACAGCAGGGATAAAATTGTAGATTTTGCAAGATCTCACCTCGTAGGGCATCAATGATCATGAGGAAGGTGAGGGATCAGCCCAGAACTACACGGCAGGACCTGGTCACTGACCTAAAGAGAGCTGGGACCACAGTCTCAAAGAAAACCATTAGTAACACACTACGCCGCCATGGATTAAGATCCTGCAGCGCACGCAATGTCCCCCCTGCTCAAGCCAGCGCATGTCCAGGCCCGTCTGAAGTTTGCCAATGACCATCTGGATGATCCATAGGAGGAATGGGAGAAGGTCATGTGGTCTGATGAGACAAAAAATTTTGGATAGCTTTTCTGCAAAGGGGAACGGGCCGACTGCACTGTATTGAGGGGAGGATGGATGGGGCCATGTATCGCGAGATCTTGGCCAACAACCTCCTTCCCTCAGTAAGAGCATTGAAGATGGGTCGCGGCTGGGTCTTCCAGCATGACAACGACCCGAAACACACAGCCAGGACAACTAAGGAGTGGCTTTGTAAGAAGCATCTCCAGGTCCTGGAGTGGCCTAGCCAGTCTCCAGACCTGAACCCAATAGAAAATATTTGGAGGGAGCTGAAAGTCTGTATTGCCCAGAAACAGCCCCGAAACCTGAAGGATCTGTAGAAGGTCTGTATGGAGGAGTTGGCCAAAATCCCTGCTGCAGTGTGTGCAAACCTGGTCAAGACCTACAGGAAACGTATGATCTCTGTAATTGCAAACAAAGGTTTCTGTACCAAACATAAAGTTCTGCTTTTCTGATGTATCAAATACTTATGTCATGCAATAAAATGCAAATTAATTACTTAAAAATCATACAATGTGATTTTCTGGATTTGGGTTTTAGATTCCGTCTCTCACAGTTGAAGTGTACCTATGATAAAAATTACAGACCTCTACATGCTTTATAAGTAGGAAAACCTGCAAAATCGGCAGTGTATCAAATACTTGTTCTCACCACAAAGTGTTTTATAGAAACCCAGCCTAAAACCCCAAAGATCTAGCAATGCAGATGTAGAAGCCATATCATCCTCCACTCACCATCACAAGGGTTAGTGTGATCCTCCACTCACTATCACAAGGGTTAGTAACTACACAGACTAATTTAATAGAACTTTAAAACACTGGCAGTTTGTCTACTTCACTTCTTTAGTCTACTCTCTGATAACTCCAGATAGCCAAGTGAATAAAACAAATGCTGGCAATACTGGTGTCAAACCATGTAAGGGTCAGTAGCATGAAATAATATCTACCTTCTCATTGAAACAGTTCATCATGAAACAGTTCTACTGCAACTTTTCATGCACAGTGGGAAGTTGGAATGAATAACACAAACGTAGTTGGATAGAACCTGCTCTTACCATGAGAAACAGATTTCCCAATCTTCTCCTCCTCTTCTTCATCTGTAATGTTGACATTCAGCTCCAGTGTTTGACTGCAATCTTCCAGCTTCACTGATGCCATCTCTGGATCCTGCAGTGCAAACTGGGCTCCACTGACACAATCAGGACCCAGTGACTGTAGGTTTGGACTCAGTGTGGAAGGAGAGAGGCAGGCTGGGTTTGTCCTCACTATTGATGCTACCGGCCTCAGATTTAATTATAGTCGTCCTGTAGTAACAATGAGAAACAGACACAAAAAATTGGAGTCCAACTGTGGTAAATTCAATTGATTGGAGATGATTTGGAAAGTCACACAGCTGTCTATATAGTTGACCAAGAACATGATGGTCACTGACAGAGCTCCAGAGTTCCTCTATGGAGATGGGAGAACCTTCCAGAAGGACAACCATCTCTGCAGCACTCCACCAATCAGGCCTTTATGGTAGAGTGGCCAGACGGAAGCCACTCCTCAGCAAAAGCACATGACAGCCCGCTTGGAGTTTGCCAAAAGGCACCTAAAGGACTCGGACCATGAGAAACAAGATTCTCTGGTCTGATGAAACCAAGATTGAACTTCTTGGCCTGAATGACAAGCATCACATCTGGAGGAAACCTGGCACCATCCTTATGGTGAAGCATGGTGGTGGAAGCATTATGCTGCGGGGATGTTGTTCAGCGGCAGGGACTGGGAGCCTAGTCAGGACAGAGTGAAAGATTATTGGAGCAAAGTACAGAGAGATCCTTGATGAAAACCTGCTCCAGTGCGCTCAGGACCTCAAGACCGGGGCGAAGGTTCACCTTCCAACAGGACAATGACCCTAAGCACACAGCCAAGACAACGCAGGAGTGGCTTCGGGACAAGTCTCTGAATGTCCTTGAGTGGCCCAGCCAGAGCCGGGACTTAAACCCAATCGAACATCTCTGGAGACCTGAAAATAGCTGTGCAGTGACGCGCCCCATCCAACCTGACAGAGCTTGAGAGGATCTGCAGAGAGGAATGGGAGAAACTCCCCAAATACAGGTGTGCCAAGCTTGTAGCGTCATACACATTAAGACTTTGGCTGTAATCACTGCCAAAGGTGCTTAAACAAAGTACTGAGTAAAGGGTCTGAATAAATAAAAATAAACACTGTTTTTGCTTTGTCATTATGGGGTATTGTGTGTAGATTGATGAGGGAAAAAACAATTTAATCAATTCTACAATAAGGCTGTAACGTAACAAAATGTTGAAAAAGTCAAAGGGTCTGATGACTTTCCGAATGCACTGTATATAGACAGGTGTGTGCCTTTCCAAATCATGTCCAACAAACGTAATTAGATAGAACCTGCTCTTACCATGAGAAACAGATTTCCCAATCTTCTCCTCCTCTTCTTCACCTTTAATGTTGACATTCAGCTCCAGTGTTTGACTGCAGTCTTCCAGCTTCACTGATGCCATCTCTGGATCCTGCAGTAAACTGGGCTCCACTGTCACAATCAGGACCCAGTGACTGTAGGTTTGGACTCAGCGTGGAAGGCGAGAGGCAAGCTGGGTTTTGTCCTCACTGTTGATGTTACCGGCCTCAGACTTACCTGAATCGGCCAGTAGTAATAAAGAGAAACAGATACAAAAAGTTATTGTCTTGACAGTTCTGGCACTTTCTTTATTCTCTAAAAATATATATTATTGTTGTTAAATCATTTAATTCAGTGCTTGACTTGGACTGAAATAGGTGCCGGTACTCATTTTGGGTGCCGGTACTGTTTATATTTAGGTGCAGGAGCTCCACAATACTGTTGAGCTAACATTCTATAAGAGGAACAGGAGCTCAAGCACTAGATATTTGAGGTGCCGGTGCTTAACCTATAGTAGATTTTCCCAAATGCACATACAGAACCAGTCAAAGGTTTTAGAACACCTACTCATTCCAGGGGTTTTCTTTATCTTTACTATTTTCTACATTGTTGATTACAAAGATTCTACAAAGCTGTCATCAAGGCCACTTTTAGGAATCTAAAAGATTTGTTTAACACTTTTTTGGTTACTACATGATTCCATATGCGTTATTTCATAGTTTAGATGTCTTCACTATTATTCTACTGTCAGGAGTGGAGTGTAGTGGGATGTGGAATCACACGCAGGACACAGAGAAATAATCCAAGGGTCTTTAGTGAAGTCCGTAGTACACGCCAAAACACGGAAACATGCCACAGGCGAAAACAAACGCACACTAAACTGAACAAAGTAAGTGTGCACAACGTGCAGGACTCTCTATACAACACGAAAAATAGAGAGAACAAAATACATAGGACCAAACAACCACACGACAGAAGAACAATTACACACAACACCTGACCTAACACAAGGAAACTAAATAGGGTGCCTAATGAACACTAAACAGGTGTGACAAACAGACAAAACCAATCAAACATGAAACATCGAACGGTGGCAGCTAGTACTCCGGAGACGACGACCGCCGAAGCCTGCCCGAACAAGGAGAAGGGGCCGCCTCGGCCGAAACCGTGACAGTACCCCCCTTGACGCGCGGCTCCAGCCGTGCGCCGCCTCTCGGGGATCGACCATAAGGACGCGGAGCAGGGCGCGTAGGGATGACCACGATGGAATTCGGTCAGAAGAGACGGGTCCAGGATGTCCCTCCTCGGCACCCAGCACCGCTCCTCCGGGCCGTACCCCTCCCACTCCACGAGATATTGGAGACCCCCATCCGGCGTCTCGAATCTAGGATGGCCCGAACAGTGTGCGCCGGAGCCCCCTCGATGTCCAACGGGGCGGAGGAGTCTCTTCTATCTCAAAGTCCTGGAGTGGACCAGCTACCACCGGCCTGAGGAGAGACACATGGAACGAGGGGTTAATATTTTTGTAATCAATGGGCAGTTGTAACCTGTAACACACCTCGTTCAATCTCCTCAGGACTTTAAAAGGCCCCACAAACAGCCGACCCAGCTTCCGGCAGGGCAGGCGGAGGGGCAGGTTTCTGGTTGAGAGTCAGACTCGATCTCCAGGTGCGTACACTGGCCCCTCACTGCGGTGGAGGTCGGCGCTCACCTTCTGTTGACGGATGGCTCGCTGCAGATGGACGTGTGCAGCGTTCCACGTCTCCTCCAAGCGCCGCACCCACTCATCCACAGCCTCGATCTGGCTCTCATACCAAGGTGCCAGAACCAGCTGGTACCCTAACACACACTGGAAAGGGGTTAGTTTAGTGGAGGAGTGGCGGAGAGAGTTCTGTGCCATCTCGGCCCAGGGCACATATCTTGCCCACTCCTCCGGCCGGCCCTGACAATATGACCTCAGAAACCTACCCACATCCTGGTTGACACGTTCGACCTGCCCATTACTCTCCGGGTGGTAACCCAAGGTAAGGCTCACCGAAACCCCCAACCGTTCCATAAACGCTCTCCAGACTCTGGAGGTAAACTGGGGGCCTCGATCAGACACTATATCCTCGGGTACCCGTAATGCCGGAAGACGTGAGTGAATAGAGCCTCAGCGGTCTGTAGGGCAGTAGGAAGACCCGGCATGGGAAGGAGACGACAGGCCTTCGAGAACCGATCCACAATGACCAGGATGGTGGTATTCCCCTGTGAGGAGGGAAGGTCAGTAACAAAATCCACCGAGAGGTGAGACCAGGGTCGTTGTGGAACGGGCAGGGGGTCGTAATTTACCCCTGGGCAAGTGTCTGGGCGCCTTACACTGGGCACACACTGAGCAGGAGGAGACATAAATCATCACATCCCTGGCTAACGTTGGCCACCAGTACTTTGTACTAAGGCAGTGCACTGTCCGGCCAATACCTGGATGTCCAGAGGAGGGTGACGTGTGAGCCCAATAAATAAGCCGATCCCGGACCTCGAGTGGGACGTACGTCCGACCCACCGGACACTGTGGAGGGCTAGGGTTGGTGCGTAATGCCCGCTCGATCTCCGCATCGACCTCCCATACCACCGGTGCAACCAGACAAGACTCAGGTAGTATGGGAGTGGGCTCCACGCACCTCTCCTCTGTGTCATACCGCCGAGACAGGGCATCTGCCTTCCCGTTCTGGGACCCAGGGATGTAAGTGATCTTAAAAACAAACCGGGCGAGGAACATAGTCCATCGAGCCTGGCGAGGATTCAGTCTCCTGGCTGCCCGAATGTATTCCAGGTTACGGTGGTCAGTCAGAATGAGGAAAGGGTGTTGAGCCCCCTCAAGCCAATGCCTCCACACCTTTAGGGCCTGTACTACGGCTAACAGCTCCCTGTCCCCTACGTCATAATTCCGCTCCGCCGGACTGAGGTTCTTAGAATAATAGGCACAGGGGCAGAGTTTAGGTGGTGTGCCGGACCGTTGTGAAAGAACAGCCCCGATACCGGCTTCTGACGCGTCCACCTCCACTTGGAATGGTAAGGTGGGATCCGGGTGCGCCAGCACTGGAGCTGAGGTAAACAGGTCCTTCAGTCTCCCAAAAGCCCTGTCCGCCTCAGCTGACCACCGCAAGCGCACAGGACCCCCCTTCAGAAGGGAAGTTATGGGAGCTGCCACCTGTCCAAAACCCCGGATAAACCTCCGGTAGTAATTCGCAAAACCCAAGAACTGCTGCACCTCTTTAACCGTGGTTGGGGTTTGCCAATTACGCACGGCTGACACACGGTCAACCTCCATCCTCACCCCTGACGCAGACAACTGATAACCCAAAAAGGAGACCGACTCCTGAAAGAACAGACATTTCTCGGCCTTGACATACAGGTCATGCTCCAACAATCTCCTCAATACCCTGCGCACCAGGGCTACATGCTCGGCCCGAGTAGAACTGTACACCAGAATATCGTCTATGTACACCACTACTCCCTGTGCCTGCATGTCCCGGAAAATCTCATCTACAAAAGATTGGAAGACTGATGGAGCATTCACTAACCCGTATGGCATGACGAGATACTCGTAATGACCGGAGGTAGTACTAAATGCTGTCTTCCACTCATCGCCCTCCCTAATGCGCACCAAGTTATATGCGCTCCTGAGATCCAATTTGGTGAAGAACCGTGCCCCGTGTAATGACTCCGTCATGGTCGCAATCAGCGGGAGTGGATAACTATATTTTACAGTAATCTGATTGAGACCGCGGTAATCAATACACGGATGCAAACCTCCATCCTTTTTCTTCACAAAAAAGAAACTCGAGGACGCGGGAGAAGTGGAGGGCCGTATGTATCCCTGTCTCAGAGACTCGGAAATGTATGTCTCCATTGCCCTCTTCTCCTCCTGTGACAAAGGATACACATGGCTCCGCGGGAGCGCAGCTCCTGCCAGGAGATCTATCGCACAATCCCCCTGTCTATGAGGCGGCAACCGTGCCGCTCTTGTTTTGCTAAACACGAGTGCCAAATCCTCATACTCAGGTGGAATGTGCAGTGCGGGCATCTGGTTTGGACTCTCCACTGAGGTCGCCCCTACGGAAACACCCAGACATAGCCCCTCACACTGAGCAGACCACCCTTTAAGAGCCTTCTCTCGCCACGAAATCGTAGGATCATGGGTAATCAACCAGGGAAGCCCCAGTACCCCCGGATACGCAGGAGAGTCAATCAGATAGAGTTGAATCGTCTCCTCATGACCCCCCTGCGTCTTCATCCTAAGTGGCGCTGTGACCTCCCTAATCAACCCAGATCCTAACGGACGACTATCTAGGGCATGTACAGGGAAAGGATTATCAACCGGAAGGAGGGGGATCCCTAACTCAACACAGAATTTACGATCTACAAAGTTCCCAGCTGCGCCTGAATCTACTAGCGCCTTATGCTGGGAACGAGGTGCAACCTGTGGAAAACAAACAGGTATAGTTATGTGTACGACAGAAAGCTCTGGGTAAGTGGGGCGCCTACTCACCTGGGAGGACTCCCCAATGTGTGGTCTGCCGTCTCCTCCACCAGGGAACCCTCCCCAGCACCTAGCCGCGGTGTGCCCTCCACGGCCACAGTTGGTGCAGGGGACGGCCCCCCTCGGGCTCCTTCTTCTCCCTCCTCTAGCGCCAGCCCCTCCGAGCTCCATCGGGCTTGGCTCGGAGGCGCTGGAGGGTGGAATGGGCGAACCCCACCTGGGACGTCTGCGGGCAGCGAGCAGGGTGTTCAGTCGAATAGCCATGTCCACCAACTGGTCGAATGAGAGTGTAGTATCCCTGCACGCCAACTCTCTGCGGACGTCCTCCCGGAGGCTGCAACGAAAGTGGTCTATGAGGGCCCGCTCATTCCACCCTGCATCTGCCGCTAGAGTCCGAAACTCCAGCGCAAACTCTTGAGCGCTCCTCATCCCCTGCCGGAGGTAGAATAGACGCTCCCCCGCCGCCTTCCCTCTGGTGGATGGTCGAAGACCGCACAGAAGCGGCGGGAGAACTCCGCATAGGTGATAGTGGCGGCGTCTATTCTCCTCCATTCGGCGTTGGCCCACTCCAACGCCTTGCCGGTGAGACAGGAGATGAGGGCGGAAACGCTCTCGTGTCCCGAGGGCGCCGGGTGTACGGTGGCGAGGTAGAGTTCCACTTGTAACAGGAACCCCTGACACCCGGCAGCGGTGCCGTCGTACGCCCTCGGGAGCGAGAGCCGAATCCCACTGGGTTCCGGTAGTTGGACGGGCGGGCTGACCGATGGTGATGGTGCGGTAGGTGGGGGTGTGGGTACCCCGCTGTTCTCCCATCGATGAAGGGTGTTCATCACCCGGTCCAGGGCGTGCCCGATTTGGTTGATCCGATCTTCTTGACCACGAAGGCGCTCCTCCATGATCTCTGTGGGTGCGGGTGCTCCTGCTGATTCCATGAGATGGTGTGTAATTCTGTCAGGAGTGGAGTGTAGTGGGATGTGGAATCACACGCAGGACACAGAGAAATAATCCAAGGGTCTTTAGTGAAATCTGTAGTACACGCCAAAACACGGCAACATGCCACAGGCGAAAACAAACGCACACTAAACTGAACAAAGTAAGTGTGCACAACGTGCAGGACTCTCTATACAACACGAAAAATAGAGAGAACAAAATACATAGGACCAAACAACCACACGACAGAAGAACAATTACACACAACACCTGACCTAACAAGGAAACTAAATAGGGTGCCTAATGAACACTAAACACTAAACAGGTGTGACAAACAGACAAAACCAATCAAACATGAAACATCGAACGGTGGCAGCTAGTACTCCGGAGACGACGACCGCCGAAGCCTGCCCGAACAAGGAGAAGGGGCCGCCTCGGCCGAAACCGTGACATCTACAATGTAGAAAATAGTACAAATTAAGAAAAACCCTTGAATGAGTAGGTGTGTCCAAACTTTTGACTGGTACAGTAAATGCATAAATGACAAAAGTCATTTAGTACAAGGTCACTGTTTGTTTTAGGCAGCACTATGTGCTAATTTCCTGAATAACCTTGTAGTCACTGTATTGTTTCAATCAAAAAACCAATTGTAATTTCCATTCACACCATAGTAAGATTTATCGATAAATACAGAAACAACTGAATGTGTCTGAATATCAAATCAAATTTTATTGGCCACATGCGCCGAATACAACAGGTGCAGACATTACAGTGAAATGCTTACTTACAGCCCTTAACCAACAGTGCATTTATTTTTAATAAAAAGTAAAATAAAACAACAACAAAAAGTGTTGAGAAAAAAAGAGCAGAAGTAAAATCAAATAACAGTAGGGAGGCTATATATACAGGGGGTACCAGTGCAGAGTCAATGTGCGGGGGCACCGACTAGTTGAGGTAGTTGAAGTAATATGTACATGTGGGTAGAGTTAAAGTGACTATGCATAAATAATTAACAGAGTAGCAGCAGCGTAAAAAGATGGGGTGGGGGGGGAGTGCAAATAGTCCGGGTAGCCATGATTAGCTGTTCAGGAGTCTTATGGCTTGGGGGTAGAAGCTGTTGAGAAGTATTTTGGACCTAGACTTGGCACTCCGGTACCGCTTGCCGTGCGGTAGCAGAAAGAACAGTCTATGACTAGGGTGGCTGGAGTCTTTGACAATTTTGAGGGCCTTCCTCTGACACCGCCTGGTATAGAGGTCCTGGATGGCAGGAAGCTTGGCCCCAGTGATATACTGGGCCATAAGCACTACCCTCTGTAGTGCCTTGCGGTCGGAGGCCAAGCAGTTGCCATACCAGGCGGTGATGCAACCAGTCAGGATGCACTCGATGGTGCAGCTGTATAATTTTTTGAGGATCTGAGGACCCATGCCGACTCTTTTCAGTCTCCTGAGGGGGAATAGGCTTTGTTGTGCCCTCTTCACGAATGTCTTGGTGTGTTTGGACCATGATAGTTCGTTGGTGATGTGGACACCAAGGAACTTTAAGCTCTCAACCTGTTCCACTACAGCCCCGTCGATGAGAATGGGAGCGTGCTCAGTCCTCTTTTTTTTTCCCTGTAGTCCACAATCATCTCCTTTGTCTTGGTCACGTTGAGGGAGAGGTTGTTATCCTGGCACCACACGGCCAGGTCTCTGACCTCCTCCCTATAGGCTGTCTCTTCGTGCTTTAGTTTTTGCTTATAAGCAGGAATCAGGAGGATAGAGTTATGGTCAGATTTGCCAAATGGAGGGCGAGGGAGAGCTTTGGATGCGTCTCTGTGTGTGGAGTAAAGGTGGTCTAGAGTTTTTTTTTGCCTCTGGTTGCACATTTAACATGCTGGTAGAAATTAGGTAGAACGGATTTAAGTTTCCTTACATTAAAGTCCCCGGCCACTAGGAGCGCTGCCTCTGGATGAGCGTTTTCCTGTTGATTTATGACCTTATACAGCTCATTCAGTGCAATCTTAATGCCAGCATTGGTTTGTGGTGGTAAATAGACGGCTGTGAAAAATATATATGAAAACTCTCTTGGTAAATAGTGTGGTCTACAGCTTATCATAAGATACTCTACCTCAGGCGAGCAAAACCTTGAGACTTCCTTAGTATTTGATTTTGTGCACCAGCTGTTGTTTACAAATATACACAGACCGCCACCCCTTGTCTTACCGGAGTCAGCCGTTCTATCCTGCCGATGTAACGTATAGCCCGCTAGCTGTATGTTATCCATGTCGTCGTTCAGCCACGACTCAGTGAAACATAAGATATTACAGTTTTTAAATGTCCCGTTGGTAGGATAACCGTAATCTTAGGTCATCCAATTTATTTTCCAATGATTGAAGATTGGCTAATAGGATTGATGGGAGCGGCAGTTTACTCGCTCGCCGTTGGATCCTTACAAGGCACCCCGACCTACGTCCACGATATCTCCGTCTCTTCCTCATGCGAATGACAGGGATTTGGGCCTTGTCAGGTGTCTGTAGGATATCCTTCCCGGCCGCCTCGTTGAAGAAAATGTATTTGTCCAATACGAGGTGAATAATCGCTGTCCTGATATCCAGAAGCTCTTTTTGGTTATAAGAGACGATGGCAGAAACATTATGTACAAAATAAATTACAAATAACGCGGAAAAACACACATAATAGTACAATTATTTAGAGGGCTGTAAAACGGCAGCCATCTTCTCCGGTGCCATTCTGTTATCTATATTAGTACACATGTAGAAAACTTAATCATTACATTAAGCTTCAAAACAGTAGTGCAACCCTGAAATTGTCTCTCTGCTGCACTGAAGTTCCTCAGTTTGACATAAAAATAACACATCAAACCTTTACCAAACGTGATAATACCTTAATGGATTTGATACCTAGCATATTAGAAAGTTTAAACGTGCTATTACATACTGATATTACATCTTTTATAAAGTATTAGCTAATGTTTGGAATATTGGGAGCTGCGTAAGGATTTGAAGGATGACATACATTCCATGTATTTATTTCTGTCACTGGTGGGTGCCAGAAGGTATGCAGTCCAAGATAGCTGGGGGGCCACTGGTGCTAATAATAATAATAATAATAATAATAATAATAATAAAAATAATAATATGCCATTTAGCAGACGCTTTTATCCAAAGCGACTTACAGTCATGCGTGCATACATTTTTGTGTATGGGTGGTCCCGGGGATTGAACCCACTACCTTGGCGTTACAAGCGCCGTGCTCTACCAGCTGAGCTACAGAGGACCATAGAAGGAGTACGTGATGGAATATCCTGACTAGGGTGCAACACGATACCATATAGGGTGATCCTATATGTGGCGAGGAATGACACTCAATAATAATGGTTGGCAACTGTTGGATGGAATTAGCTCTGAAAAGCATTATATAAACTAAGAGGTTTTCTATGTAAGTCATTCAGATGACATTAGGCTACGCCGGTACCGCTTGTCATGTGAATCTGGTACTGTAATATGAAATACTTTGAACCAACTCTCCAACTAACTGTTTAACTATTCTCTTGCATACTGAATTACTTGATGCCAGAGAAACTCGTCATAACACATACCTATAGTAATAAAAAGAAACGGACACAAAGGTTATCTTCTTGACATCACAGTTCTGGCGCTTTCTTTTACTGAAGAATGGTGCGTGCCTGCCTGGAACATCCTGTTCCCCCACTACCACAGTGCAGCCACAGATAGAACAATGAGACAGATATTTCACTGGATGCATAATTGTGAAGCATCCGGTTGGTGTTTCCACTCACTACCAAATATGGTAGTGACAGGAAGCCCACTGGCTGGCAGTGGGAGAAGATGGAAGGAGATGGATTTTGGCCGATATTCTGCAAATGTTCTAATCGATGAAACATCTGATCTTAAAACAGTTCTGTTCCCAAAACTAAAACCTGTTATGCACAGAGTGGACTAAGTTTTGTGGACTTACCTGTTGCAAATATTTTTTTTAATCACGTTATTTAGAAGGAACGCAAAGGCGAATTGAGTTATTGAACACGGGCGCTTCACAGAGGTGGCGTTCCCTAACAGAAATATGCAGATGTGTGCTAGAACACGCCAATAGGATCTCGCTAGCTCGTGCTTGGCTCTGCCCACTATGAAACCTCTGTTCCCATTGGAAACGACCAGCTGTGGTCTATCTTGGTTTAGTTATAAAAAATCATTGGTGCGTCCGTGCGTTCAGGGATCCTTGGGATGGCCCTACCCCATTATGAGAAGGACGGTGCTTAATTTGAACTGGATCCTCCGGTACCTCTCAGTTTTGTAGTCTATGGTGCCAGAATCATGTAGCCTACCTCTTGTGGCAAGAAAAATAATTTCCACTGTTTGCAATGTAAAAATCATAATAAAAGCAATCAGAGTAATTACATTTTGATTCCTCTGTAATTGTCATGCCCCCTAAAATAACGTAATGTGAAAACGTGCATGATATTCTAAGAATTGGTTAATGTTGGGCCGTCCCGGGTTTATGGTTTGCGCAACATTGTAGCCTAGACCAAGGCGAGGCCATTGCTGTGGTGAGAGAGAGAAGCACGCCTGTATCTCTCACAGAAATACAATGACATTCACTTTCTATGATCTCTCTCCCTCTCTGTGCTGTTATAGACATAAGCCGGCAACTCTCTTCTCTCCAGCATTGCACTTCATCATTTATCTCCTAATAGAATAATAGCTGTGGGAAGTGTGCTGGAGGTGCTGCAGCACACAATCATTCCCAATACTACACTATTTCTAATACAATCGCTGGAAAAAACAGGTTGTAAAGCAAATGGATCCTGCTGAAAATAAAATACTAATGTCTGTATGTTACCAGGTTAACAACTTCCAAATAGGCCTATTGAGTGAACAGCATTGTTTAAAAAAGTAAAGCAGTCTGTTCAAATTGTTCCGTTGTAATGTAATATTACCTGCGGAGCGAAGTACAGCACGACTACTCACTCCAACTCCTCCTGTATGTTACCAAGTTATCAACTTCCAAATAGGCCTATTGAGCGAACAGCATTGTTTTAAAAAGTAAAGCAAGAGAGAGATAAGCTTTTGACTGGTGAGTGAGCTGCACATCATTGGGTGAGTCAGTGAAACTGGAAAGCTTTTTTAGGACTATATCTTCCTCCTCATATTGTACAATGTGTTTCTCTGCACACTTAGGGGCCTCGGCTATTGATAGATTCAAGACAAGTTCGTTTTTATTGATCTCAGATTCTCAGTGTCAAAGTAACCTGTCATTTTGGTCATTTGTGTGGTATAAAAAAAATATTCTGTGAAAGATTCCAGTCATCTAAAATGATGTAGAACTGCATGAAATCCATTTATAAAAAGAACACATTTTTCCCGGACTCTAGGCTACAAAAAATGTACTCCATGTGTGTAACTTCTGCAAGTGGCTCCACACCACTGCTCTATGCCCGTACGCGAAAGCCATGATAATGCATGCAATGCTTTGTTATAAAGGTTGTTTGTTTTTATCCGTTCTGGTACCTCAGAGCCCCCCAGGTCACCCCCCTCTCGGGCTCACTTTTGGTTCCGGCACCGCCCAATTTACAAATGAAGCACTGGAGAAGTGGGTAGCTGCCGCTGCCTCCTCCGGGACAAATCTCCTTTGCATAAAGTTAATCAGGCTGTTGATTGTGACCTGTGGAATGTTGTCCCACTCCTCTTCAATGGCTGTGCAAAATTCCTGGATATTGGCGGGAACTGGAACAAGCTGCGGTACACGTCGATCCAGACCATTCCAAACATGCTCAAAAGGGTGACATGTCTTGTGAGTACGCAGGCCATGGAATAAATGGGACATTTTCACCATGTTCAATTGTGTACAGATCCTTGCGAAATGGGGCCATGCATTATCATGCTGAAACACGAGGTGATGGAGGTGGATGAATGGCAGGACAATGGGCCTCAGGATCTTGTCATGGCATCTCTGTGCATTCAAACTGCCATCGATAAAATACAATTGTGTAGTTGTCTGTAGCTTATGCCATCCCATTCCATAACCCCGATACCACCATGGGGCACTCTGTTCACAACATTGACATCAGCAAACCGCACGCCCACACAATGCCATACACGGTGGTCAGCAGTTGTGAGGCTGGATGGGCATACTGCAAAACTCTCTAAAACAACATTGGAGGCAGCTAATGGTAGAGAAATTAACCTAACACTCTCTGGCAATAGCTCTGGAGGACATTCCTGCAGTCAGCATGCCAATTGCATGCTCCCTCAAAACTTGAGACATCTGTGGTATTGTCTTGTGTGAAGAAACTGCACATTTTAGAGTGGCATTTTTGGATTTGTTAGGGATCCCCATTAGATGCTGCCAAGCACCTACTCAGCTACCCTTGTCCCCAGCACAAGGTGCACCTGTGTAATGATGATCATGCTATTTAAATCAGCTTCTTGATATTTCCCCACCTGTCAGGTGGATGGATTATCTTGGCAAAGGAGAAATGCTCACTACCACCTACTGTACTGGTGTTTCACAGACTACATACATTAAATTCATTGATACGGTAATTAATACAAAATTTCCCTGCCAAGTATTAGCCCGCTCTAAAAAATGTGAGGGAAAATGTTCTAGGTTCGTGCAGGTGACTGACCTCCTCAGACCAATTGGCAATACGCCCAGAACATTGTTCTGGGAACCAAAAGGGATATCTCAGTTTCAAGGTCTCAGCTTGGAGAGAAGAAGCCTTGTGAGGTATTGGTCGGTCACATGCAGGAACCAAATGTTAATGATTAATTAATGATTAATAAGCTAAATCATGTAAATATAACTTGTCTGTGTAAGCAGTCTATAGGACAACTAACGGGACTTCCCCGGCAGAGCTCCCGCCCGACGTGTACTATGGTGCTTTTATGTTTGTTGGAAACTCTCCAGCTTGCTGATAAAAAATAATTATTCATTTAAGTTTGACTTTGAGTCCCTTCGTGGCTATTTTCCACGACAAAAATCCACCACCCCATTCCACTATTTAACCCCATCTAGTCCTACGCCAGACCACTACCATTCAACAACCCCTGCAGCTGTTCTGCAGTAAATCCTCGCAAACCCAAGTACTTCTCTGCCGCTGCCACCACAGCCTCTATTTTCTGGGACTTTTTTATCCATTTCTGCAGTACAATTGAAAACCATTGCTATAAATGCTAAAAAGCCCACCTTACTGAAGAACATATTCTTCCCATCACTCTCTCTTGGTCTCTGCCTACTCACAGGAATCCTCTCAAGATCCCTCACCCTGTACCCATCTTCCTCTACCACTCTCTTCACTGCTTCTGCATACAACACTTTCTGTACTACTGTAACCCTGGCAACCTCAATCTAATAATAATAATAATAATAATATTCCATTTAGCAGACGCTTTTATCCAAAACGACTTAGTCATGTGCGCATACATTTTTACGTATGGGTGGTCCCGGGGATCGAACCCACTACCCGTTACAAGTGCCATGCTCTACCAATTGAGCTACAGTTGAGCTATAGAGGACCTCAATCTGCCTTTCTCTCACCTGACACCTCAGATCTCCAGCCCGTTAGCACCCCCACAATTAACACACAGAACTTTCTCCACCGATACCACACATTTCTCATCTCATGCCCTCCTACACACTTGTCACATCTAGGCATCTCACGCCTACACACTGCTGCAACAGGCCCATAAACTTCACCCCTAAAACACTGTAATATTTACGGAACAAAATCGCTCACGGGATAACTGACACTTCCTACCTTGATCTTATCTGGCAGAGAATATGCATCAAAATCCAGCATGACAAATAATGTATTCTCTGTTTCCCCACGCTCTACACCAGACCTACACCTCTCCAAAACGGAGGGCGTCACAGACACCTGGAATCTTCCATTTCAACTGCTCATCCTCAACACTTAAACCTAACCCTGTTATCACTCCTTTCAATGCCACCCTGTTCCGGAGAGTAATTCAAGTCACAATTCCTGTCTCTAATCACGTAATCCGCAGCGCCCGCTCCCTCTGGACAGAGGAGAAACAATAAATCATCACGAGTCCACTCAGAGTTACCTTCACCAATTCAACAGTCCCCAACATCTACTCCACCTAACCTGACACCACATATGTAACCATTCTCTCTACAAATCTCACACCCACTGGGCCAGAATCATCCTTATCATCCTTGGAACGAGGCCCGAACTCGGAGTTCCTCACCGCAGGTAATTCATCCTCACTCTCACCAGGTTCCATCTCTGACCTACTGGAGGACGTATCCCTCTTTATACACTAGACGATAACCTCCTTCACCACACTGCTTCCCTCTACACTCAGCGCCTTCTCAGCGGTCATCAATGCACCTGCCACCACAGTTAATTAGTTTTAAATTGACACAATACCTGTTATCAAAGGTTACAGCTAGAGATGACGTGCAGGAGCTTGCAGTGTTGTTGTTTTGCATGATGTCTACTTTGATGATAATTAGAGTTTTATAATCTGAGAGGAAATAGAGCCGAATATTGCTAAAAGTCACGCCAGGGTAAGCCTACACGAAACACAGCCATTATTCTAAGTGTTTCTAAAATGAATAAAAAGGAAAAATGATTGGAACCATTTCCCTGTTTGACCGCTAGGTGTTATGACACAATTTTTGCAAAAATAATAATAATAAAAAGCTGTATTCAGACTTTACTCAGTACTTTGTTGAAGCACCTTTGGCAGTGATTACAGCCTCAAGTCTTCTTGGGTATGACCAGGGGCGGTGTGTTCATTAGGGCGATATGGGCGACGCACTGCCAAAAGGGAAAAGGAAGGGATTTTTTTTCTAATCAATTATATCACGGCAACAGTAGTTATCAGTGTTCTAATCTAGACGTCTGATCTGCCACTAAATGTCCAATCAGGCTAAAGTCGTGCTTCAAATTAATTAATTAATTCACGTACTACTATCAAGATGGCTATAGCGTTCAGTGCAACTCGATTGTCTCTTTGAAATAAGTTACTTTTTGTCGGCGAACAAATCAAGATAAATTGGCAACGAAACAATTAGGACCTCCCAGACCAAATTGAATAATTCAACAGGTTTCTACTAAAGGCGGAAAGTCCTACACCCGAGGATTTTCCAAAATTGGTACGAACGAAAAACCTGGCTAGCAGGCTGCGATGTAGCTAATGCAGTCTTCTGCTACCCCCTGCTTACTCTTTCACCCTGAAGGCGGCACGGCAGACAGCACCGCTTGGACAGCGACTGGTGTGTAACGGACATGCACCATCTTTCAGGAAAGATTAAGAAACATGAGCTGTCAAAGACCCACATGGATAGCTGTTTGAGATTGTCTGCTTTGGGGAGAGTGAACATTGCCACAACTGGATGAGGGATACAGGCTAGCTGTCCGCCGCCACAACGATGAGGTTAGTGTTGATAATCACAAGTTTACTGGAGAACTGAAACTGACAAGGCTGACAAGATAGGACCCTTTTGTCCATTGTTATTGGATAGGAACAGAAATTATAACCAGCTCCTGACCTAAATAGATCTTAGCACTAACATTTTACTCAACATATCATATTCCATATTCACTATAACAAATATATTTACTACGACATTAGCAAGAACCGCCACATCCTCAGCCGGCTAATCCAGTGTGTGAAGTTTTGCGGAGTGTTTGAGTTAGCTGCGAGGCAAAGATGAAACTGAGGGCTCCACCAACCCTGGTAAGCCAACACTTTTGAGATCAGTCAATAAATGCTTCTGGTATTGACTTATATGCTGCCCTGTCTTCATGTTGTTGCTGGACATACCTTTTTTAAAATGTGTGTAGGTCACCTAAATCATCAGAAAAATTGCCCCCCCTGAGAATTTTTTCAGGAGCCGCCACTGGGTATGACGCTACAAGCTTGGCATACGTGTATTTGGGGAGTTTCTCTGCAGATCCTCTCAAGCTTGTCAGGTAAGATGGGTAGTGTCGCCGCACAGCTGTGTTCAGTTCTCTCTGTACTTTGCTCCGTTCATCTTTCCCTAGATCCTGACTAGTCTCCCAGTCCCTGCCACTGAAAAACATCCCCACAGCATGATGTTGCCACCACCATGCTTCGCCGTTGGGATGGTGCCAGGATTCCTACAGATGTGACGCTTGACATTCAGGCCAAAGAGTTCCATTTTGGTTTCATCAGACCAGATAATCTTGTTTTTCGGTCTGAGAGTCCTTTAGGTGTTTTTTGGCAAACTCCCAGCGGGCAATCATGTGCCTTTTCATGAGGAGTTGCATCCATCTGGCCACTCTACCATAAAGGCCTGATTGGTGGAGTGCTGCAGAGATGGCTGTGCTTCTGTAAGGTTCTCCCATCACCAGAAGAACTCAGTGACCACCTGCTTCTTGGTGACCTCCCTGACCAAGGCCCTTCTCCCCCGATTGCTTAGTTTGTCCGGGCGGCCAGATCTAGAAAAAGTATTGGTGGTTCCAAACTTCATCCATTTAAGAATGGAGGCCTTTTGATCATATCCTTGGACTAAAATTATTGACACTCAGGTGCAAGCCTAACATCATGTGCAAAGGGCCTTTGGGTAACGTAGCACATATTCAATGATATCTCTTTTTCTCAAGTAGGCTGTTCATTTCTGAACTTTGATACTTTTATTGGTTTATAAACGTATCATGGTATACTACGTTAACGCTATACGTATGGGCCATTTTGTTACTTGGTAGCTACTAGCAACAGACCCTGTGTTGTGGATCATCTACCACTATTTTGGACGGTCCATACTGTAACGTTAATGTTAGTCTCAGGCTTCACTAACTAGCGTTACTGTTTTAGGTGGAGCTATTCTTTGCTACTCTTCAAACAAATACTACGTGATATTTCCCATATTTCCCATACACAAAAAAAATTATGTATGACTGTAAGTCGCTTTGGATAAAAGCGTCTGCTAAATGGCATATTATTATTATATGATCTTGCTAGATAGGCTACTAGCAAAATACCCTGTGTTGTTAGGATAGATTTATGTTTGTTTCTTCCAACAGATCTTTACATATTTTCCTCACTACAAAATATTCATGCGGTCCTTGTGGTTACTAAACATATTTTAGATATGCCTTTATGCTATAGCTTATTCCATGTTTACATCTTTGGTTAAATGACTTCAAATGCTAAACTTAAATGTACTTTGTGGAATGTCTGTGGCGTTTGTAAACTATCCAAGCTTAAATCAGGTTATTACTAGGCTTAAACAACTTCATTCATCTATTGTGTTCCTACAAGAAACTCACTTGTTGAAGGATGAGCTACTTAAAGTATGCAGGAGATGACAAGGGCAAGTAGTAGCATCCTGTTTCTCCTCTCATTCTCATGGTGTTATGGTTTTAATTCACTAATCTGTTCCGTTTCAAGTGGATCCATCCCAGATGGTTACAGGACCCAGACTTCTTACATTACGAAGCTTTTTTTGATAACTCAGTAGAAGTAAACAAAGAATGATTTGGTCTTAAAGCTCAGTATGAAGAACTTCCCACCTCAAAGGCTGCAAACAGCTTAACTAGGCTGAAACAGTCCTTCTATGATCAAGGTGAAAAACCTGGTAAATTGCTGGCCTGGCACAGTAAGAAGTAAAATTCAGCCTTTAATGCGTATTCATAATTTACAAGGACAATTATCAATGGATCCTGTAGAAATAAACCAAACATTTGCTTCCTACTACAACACACTTTACAACTTTGAATCTCCTGAGAACTGAACTAGCCAGGTCTTGATTTTCCCTCTACTTCAGAAGACACTAAATTGGATCTGGAAAAGGAATTGGATGGTGTTGAAATATCTGATGCTATTTTCGATATGAAGGGAGGTAAAGCGGAAGGTCCAGATGGGCTCCCAATAGATATTTAAGGACAAACTTCTAGGTCCACTTTTGGATATGTACAGTGCATTAGGAAAGTATTCAGACCCTTTACTTTTTCCACAATTTGTTACGTTACAGCCTTATTCTGAAATGGATTAAATAAAATAAATCCTCATCAATCTACACACAATACCTTATAATGACAAAGTAAAAACAGGTTCTTAGACATTTTTGCAAATGTATTAAAAATAAAAACAGCAGAAATACCTTGTTTACATAAGTATTCACAGCATTTGCTATGAGACTCGAAATTGAGCTCAGGTGGATCCTGTTTCCATTGATCATCCTTGAGATGTTTCTAAAACTTAATTGGAGTCCAACTGTGGTAAATTCAATTGATTGGAGATTATTTGGAAAGTCATACAACTGTCTATATAGGTGACCAAGAACATGATGGTCACTCTGACAGAGCTCCAGAGTTCCTCTATGGAAATGTGAGAACCTTCCAGAAGGACAACCATCTCTTCAGCACTCCACCAATCAGGCCTTTATGGTAGAGTGGCCAGACGGAAGCCACTCCTCAGCAAAAGGCACATGACAGCCCGCTTGGAGTTTGCCAAAAGGCACCTAAAGGACTCGGACCATGAGAAACAAGATTCTCTGGTCTGATGAAACCAAGATTGAACTTCTTGGCCTGAATGCCAAGCATCACGTCTGGAGGAAACCTGGCACCATCCTTATGGTGAAGCATGGTGGTGGAAGGGAATGCGGGGATGTTGTTCAGCGGCAGGGACTGGGAGCCTAGTCAGGATAGAGGGAAAGATGATTGGAGCAAAGTACAGAGAGATCCTTGATGAAACCTCCTCCAGTACGCTCAGGACCTCAAGACCGGGCGAAGGTTCACCTTCCAACAGGACAACGACCCTAAGCACACAGCCAAGACAACGCAGGAGTGGCTTCGGGACAAGTCTCTGAATGTCCTTGAGTGGCCCAGCCAGAGCCGGGACTTAAACCCAATCGAACATCTCTGGAGACCTGAAAATTGCTATGCAGCGACGCACCCCATCCAACCTGACAGAGCTTGAGAGGATCTGCAGAGAGGAATGGGAGAAACTCCCCAAATACAGGTGTGCCAAGCTTGTAGCGTCATACACATTAAGACTTTGGCTGTAATCACTGCCAACGGTGCTTAAACAAAGTACTGAGTAAAGGGTCTGAATACTTATGTAAATGTGATTGTTCAGTTGTTGTTGTTTTTTGCTTTGTCATCATGGGGTATTGTGTGTAGATTGATGAGGGAAAAAAACTATTTAATACATTTTACAATAAGGCTGTAACGTAACAAAATGTCGAAAAAGTCAAGAGGTCTGAATACTATAGATGATTTTCAAGTACATATGTTGTAGAATTAAACACCTATATGCCTTAAAATGTTTATGGATTGAGAACCAGTTGAAGGATTAATACAGAGCAGAGACATTTACGTGTTTTTCATAAACTCCCTGCAGCTGGTCTGGGTATGTCAATGACACGTGATGGAGATACAACTCCTGGTGATGGCTGTGTGGAGATTGGAGTAACTATGGAACTAGTGTTATCATTTGTTTGTGCTTATGACCTTATGACCTGACACATAGCCACATGCACATAATCTCAAGGGCCAGGGAGGATGGTAAATGATAAATGCTTAGATGTATGTGGTTGAGAATGGGTTATGGATGACATGTTTAAACCATGTTTAAGTATTAATTGATATGTTTTATAATGTGTTATGAAATGATAAAGGTAAAACAGAATTACATGATTGATACTTTGTACTCCAGATGCATGCCTGGATAGTGAATATAGTCAATACAGAGTGTGATTGTTCTTTAACGTACGTATGTATATCATCTTTAGAGTCACGCCACTAATAAGAGACAGAAGCCCCACTTTGAGAAATCAGGACCCTTGAGATTATGTGCATGTGGCTATGTGTCAGGTCATAAGCACAAACAAATGATAACACTAGTTCCATTGTTCCTCCAATCTCCACACAGCCATCACGAGGCGTTGTATCTGCATCACATGTCATTGACATACCCAGACCAGCTGCAGGGAGTTATCAAAAGCATAGAGTTTGCACTAAAGAAATGTCTCTGCTCTGTTTTAACCCTTCAACTGGTTCTCAATCCATAAGCATTTAAGGCATATAGGTGTTTAATTCTACAACATATGTACTAGAAAATCATCCATATATAGAAAATCATCCATAATATCCCAGTGGCAAGGCATATGAACTAACAGGTTATAGCTCAAACAACCCAATTATCACAACACATAGGTTGTAATGTGTTTTGGCTTCCCGCAGTGATGTTACCCATGTACTGCTACTGGTAAGAGGTATTTCTATTCTGATTGCAGATGATCAATCCTTACAAAACAGTGGAGACTGAAAATTTCTCTATCATCATTAGAAAATTGTGCAAATGGCAGTTGTTTAGGAGAAAAGCACAGATTTTCGTATAAGAATCACATTCACAGGTGTCTTTTTCTTAACTGATTACAATTGTTGGTGCTATTGTGTGTCATATCATTAAACGCAGACAGTGGACGACGCCATTTTACCAGCTCGTGAGACTTCTTTTACACAAAAACAATAACATCTCAATTAAATCTCAAGATAATTGATTCTGTATTAAATTACCTTGAACTGACGTACAGTACTTTCAAAAAGACAAACCCCAAATCTCTAGCAATGTGACTTGTAAAATATTTGTTCGCGTTCTTCAATCACTCGGTTTGACACAAAAACAACACATAACACCTTTATCAAACGTGGTTATCTTGACGGATTTGTTACCTAGCATGTTATGACATGTTCTTCCGACATTAGAAAGTTTAAACGTGCTATTACATACCTCTAGTAATAAATACAACCAGACACAAAGGTTATCCTCTTGACAGCACAGTTCTGGCGCTTTCTACATTCTGAAGAATGGTGTGCGCCTGCCCGGAAACTATTTATTCTTCTCTTTTGGAGTTTAACTGCGGTTGGCATCAAATATGTTGCATTACCGCCCCCAGCTGGACTATAATATATATACATTATACTTTGTAATACAAAATGGGGCAAAAATTACTACACAAAAAAAGAAAATATACCCCCCCCAAAAAAAAGCTTCCAACTAATACTACACTAATTAAAAACACACTACCCCATCCCACTACTTTGACCCTATCTGCTCCTGTACCATGCCAACGGAATGGGAAGGCGGGACACCACCCCTCAACACACCCTGTAGCTCTTCTGAAATCAGATCTCGTATACCCAAATACTTCTCTGCAGCTGCCACCACAACATTTATATTCTGTGATTTACGTTCCATCTCTGCAGTACAGTTGATAACCATTGCTATGAACGTTAAGAAGCCAACCTTACATCACTCGTTGGCCTATCCCTCTGTGCTGGCACAGACCTCACACGGATCCTCTCAGGATCCCTCCCCCTTGACCCGTCCTCCTCTACTTTCTTCACTGCTTCAGCATACTACACACCCCCTGCACTCCTCTAACCCTAACCTGTCTCTACCATGGGCACCCGTACAAATAAAACACTTATTCTCCTGATACTACTAAACGACACAGTTATTTGTCTCATGCCCCTTCTGCACACTTCTCACACCTAGGAATATTTACATTTTAGTCATTTAGCAGACGCTCTTATCCAGAACGACTTAGTTAGTGAGTGCATATATTTTTTCATACTGGTCCCCCGTGGGAATCGAACCCACAACCCTGGCGTTGCAAGCGCCATGCTCTACCAACTGAGCTACACGGGACGAATATCCCTCCAACACACTGCTGCCACACGCCCATAAGCTTTGCACCTGTAACCACGGCAACATCTATTGGGACTGATGAACTAATTAATTATTATTCTCTGGTATAATGACGTTCACACAAATGTAATGTGAACTGACACTATTCAGTAGTAAGGACCTTATAAGAGCTCATACGGCCTCTTATCATTCATCATCTGTCTGCCACAACCTACTGTATGGTTAGTTAACTGGAGAACAAATACAAGGGGGGACTCACGTCATCAAAAATGCAAAATACAAAAACAGATCAACAAAAAAAACTACGGACTCCTTCAGTCCCAGTCCAATCCAAATCACATCCCTACACAGACTCAGGGGCCTGGGAGGGGGAACATCTTCAGGCAGGATTCCCTGCAACGCTTCGGCTGTTAATTCCTGAAGACTCAAAAAACCATTCAGCTGCACATACAATTACAGTATGTCCAGTTTCTCAGACTTCTTGTTCGTTTGGGCAGTAGAAATACTCACTTGCGCAATAAATGTCACAAAATCCACCTTCTTTACAATCAGTGTATCAGTATCCCTAAAATAGCGAACAACATTTTGTATCTCAACAGGCTGAGGGGCATCCACTGCAATAGCTTCCTCAGCCTGATTCACGCACTCTCCTCTGAACAGTTGATGTTGAGATGTGTCTGTTACTTGAACTCTGTGAAGCACTTATTTGGGCTGCAATTTCTGAGGCTGGGAACTCTAATGAACTTATCCTCTGCAGCAGAGGTAACTCTGGGTCTTCCCCTTTCCTGTGGCGGTACTCATGAGAGCCAGTTTCAACATATCACTTGATGGTTTTTGCGACTGCACTTGAAGAAACTTTCAAAGTTCTTCATATTTTCAGGATTGACTGACCTTCATGTCTTAAAGTAATGATGGACTGTCGTTTCTCTTTGATTATTTGAGCTGTTCTTGCCATAATATGGACTTGGTCTTTTACCAAATAAGGCTATCTTCTGCATACCCTGGAATTAGTAGGTGTGTCCAAACTTTTGACTGGTACTGTATATATATTAAAAGCATTATCAATATTTAAAATAAATAATCAACACAGTAATAAGTTTGGTAAATGGCTAGTAAAACGAATTCATAATAAAATATAAAATCTAGAGGTATAAATACATTGTTCCTTTTGATACATTGTTATTATTTGTATTACTAATATAACATAATATTAAATAATTCCACCTTTCCAAATGATTGCCTACACCAGAATTTACATCCACTTGAGAAATAATCAAAAGAAGTAGATAGCAGATAAAACACTAGTTGTTCTGAGATCATTGAAATAGTCCAGGTAATCCATTTTCTCTCATTGCCAAGGTCAACCTGGGGGCCAACATCCATTAATCTGAAGTTAAACCTGCCTCTGGCCAGGTTTAATTTAAGCCTTCACTTAGATCCAGTGGCGAACCGTGACTATAGGACCAAGGCCTTCAGAGGGACCAAAAATTTACCAATACGTTGAATCAAAAAAAATATATAATGAAAATAACAGAAAACATAGCATCACTTAATACGCCAGACATTATATATTCTGTAGTCGGGCCATTCTAGTTCTAGTGAAGGAGGAGCAATGCTTTTTGATGACATTATGAATTAATCAAACAGGCTGCGCTTCGGGCTGCCGCGGACACAGACAGAACCGACACATAGAATTTTGAAGATGGCGCCGACAGATATGGCAGCTCTGCTTCTAGCTCCTAAGCAACTTTGCAGTATTTTGTGTTTTTTGTGTGTTATTTCTTATATTATTTGGCCTGAATTTTTTTTGTGTTATTACATTACAGCCGGAAATAACTTTTGGATATCAGAGCGGCAGGAACTCACCTGCCATCACTAGCCGGCTTCCACCCGGTTACGCAACCCTGCAGCTTAGAGGCTACTGCCCTACATATATAGACTTGGAATCAATGGCCACTTTAATAATGAATCACTAGTCACTTTAATAATGTTTACATATTTTTGCTTTACTCATCTCATATATATATATATACTGTATTCTATTCTACTGTATTTTATTTTATGCCACTCCGATGTTGCTCATCCTAGTATTTATATATTTCTTCAATCCATTCTTTTACTTTTAGATTTGAGTGTATTGTGTGTAATGTTGTGAATTGTTAGATACTACTTCACTGTTGGTGCTAGAAACACAAGCATTTCGCTACACCCGCAATAGCATCTGCTAAATATGTATATGTGACCAATACAATTTGATTTGAACATAATGCACTGTTTGCACAGCTAATGGTAGCCAGCACCACTATCACACTATCACCAATAGAGACAACAACAGTGTCACATCAGATGTGAAAGGCTTGTGGTGCTGAAAGGACAGCAACCGTAATACCTGTGCACTCCATGGCGCTGAAGGAGAGCCAGTTTTGGTCAAACACAGAGACAGGGCTGATAGCCAGGAGACAGCAGTCTCACACAGCAGGAGAAAAGTGATTTATTCTCGGGATGGAACATTTGTAAAACACCGGGGAAATATTAAACCCTATTGCGCATACCAGTTGATTCACAAGACACCAACTAAGTAACTTACATATACGGTATCTTCATTAGGCCTAATGGCATTTTATGTCCATGATATGAAGTTTGTTGTAGTGACTCAGTAAGGCTAATTGTAAAAGTAACCCTCTAAAGTGCCATGTTTGTACAGTTTATTATGTGGAGGAAACATTTAGGCAGCCAGGACCATACGCCAGGACCGCTCCGTAGGCCGCACTGTAGGCCTAGCTCTTACTGCAGTCCAGTGCCATGGACATCTTTGAAGTTTGGCCTCTAGTAATTTAGGAGGGCAACTTTATGAAGGCCTCTTCACCCTGGTCTTATCGTACAAGGCTCTACAGACATATAAAATAAAGACAGGCTATCTTTATTGTTCATATTATTTGCGTTGATGATGTATTGAAGTCAAGTGGTTCAACATTCAAACGCGACGGTCGGTGGAACACTTGCGCCACCAAGTGGACAATTGCTTCAGTTCCCTTGTGGCATCAACGCTACCAGAGATATGTGATATAAGATCAAATGTTATGTATATATTATTATCTCTAAATTGATTCCCCCACCCGTATTTCATATATTATTATTCCGATTTAGCTGTTAAACTGGATTTAATTTATAAACACTTTCTGTCATTTCCGATTGGAGGTCAGATGACCACGTGACTTCCGAACCTACCAATTTGTTACTTTGTAACAGTCAAAAGTGGTTATTCCCAACGTTGATCAACTCCAAATCTATGACACGATTTTCTTTAAATCATTATCTTTGATATTTGGCGGACAGTTTACAGAGCTACGTTTTGTGTAAACGTCATCGAATATGACGTGTCCGAGAACGGCACCTTCCTCCCGAAAGCTTTGCGGTATCGCTTCTCGGCCTTTTGGCTAAGATCAAGATCAAGTTGCAATACCAAGGAGACCCTGAAGGTGGAGCGATGTCGTCATCGTCCACGTCACAGTCGGCAGCCGCCGGACTGATGAACACGCTGCGTTTTCAATGGACTGGAAAAAAAGAGTTATTTTTGGAAAGGACGTTCTTTTTGGACCTCTACGGCTGACACCAGACGACGTGCACTGTCTGCAACAAAACACACCTGAGAAGTTTTATGATGTGTCGTTCTACACCATCACCAGGCTGGAGGAGGTGAGAGGGCTCTTCCGAGCGAACTCGACAGCACCCGCCCTCAGTAGCTTTCAAGTTGAGTCCCTGTGCAGGCACAATCTGAGGGTGCTAACGGTGCACATGTTCAACCCCCGGGTCACTGAAGAAACGTTAGTGTGCTACCTCAGCCGGTATGTGACCATCTTGCCAGCAGTGAGAGACATTAGGACGCCCTAGGCATCTGGACAGGAAGAGGCAGTTTCGCGTGCTGCTAAAGGAAGACGAGAGCGCCATGATGGCTACCTCCATCCTCCCGCGTCTTTTTCTATCGGTGCAGACAGGGGTTACCTCATGTATGCTGGGCAGCCTCGTTTTTGCAGGAAGTGCAGCACGTACGGGCACCTCGCTGATGCCTGCACCCAGACAAGGTGCAGAAACTGTGGGGCCCTCGGCCATGTAATGAGGGATTGCACCGTGCCTAAGCGCTGCAGTCTGTGCAGCTCAGAGGAGCACCTGTTCCGTCACTGCCCAAAGGCAGCCCCCTCCTACGCCAGAGCGGTGAGCGGGAAAAAGAGCAGATGAGGGAAAAGTTATAGAGCTACGCGCTATTGAGGAGGTCGTGAGAGGAGCTAGTGATGGAGAGAGAACGGCGAGAGTCTGAGGAGAGCGGGAGTGAGGCGCAATCATCATCACCTCATGAGGAGAGCGGAGCGGGGACAGGAGCTGGAGCAAGCAAATGGAGGAGGCTACGGGAGAGCCCACCGCGCCCTCTGCTCCGGAGAGCTGGACCACGGTGGGAGAGAGGAGGAAGTGCTCTGTCAAGAGGAAGCAGATGAGCCCTGTTTCCCCACTCATCCGCATGGAGGCGACGGAGGAGTCCGCCCTGGGGGAATCGCTTCAGTTGTTTTGCAAGCGGGGAGTCTGAGGAGAAAAGCGCGGAAACCCGGGCAGCGCAGAGGAGACTCTGCTTTCCCTGTCAGGCGCGAGCTCTACCGACAGCAGCGGTCTCGCACCCAGCGGTGTTCCAGCACCCACACTGACTGAGGAGGAAAGGGTTTTCCCGACCCCTATCTTTGTGGACAGTCCTCCCCCCTGGGGACCACCGTTTCCCAGACAGGCCTCCTAACGAGGAACTGTACTTAAAGTGAGTCTGGAAATTCATGTCATATTTAGATAGTTGTCTGCTTCCCTCCTTTCCCCATGTCGTCCCTTTTTGAACATAGCTAGCATAAACGCTAGAGGCTTAGGAACCCCGTTAAAGGGCGACTGTTTTTTCCTATTTGTCTTCCATTTGCTTCTCTGTGTGTTTTTTACAAGAAGTACATTTAAAAGATCAAAATGATGTGGAGAGATTTACGAGGGAATGGGTTCAGGGAGAGTCAAGGTGGAGTGTTGGCGGGTGCATTCTACAGGGGTTGGTGTTCTATGTGGAAATAGGGATTTAAAAATAGTGGGAAGTTTTTCGGCAGTACGGGAGGGTTTTAATAGTAGATATTGATTGGAGGGGCAAATGTCTTCGGTTAATTAATGTATATGCACCATCGACACCCAAGGAAAGGAGGGAAATGCTGAACAACCTAGACGCTATTTTTTATGACAAACAGACAGGTTTTTATGGGGGGGAGATTTTAATGTATCATATGACCGGGGTAATCTGGGCGGGCATCTTGTAAAAAATCTAATAGAGAAATATAATTTGGTGGATACTTATAGAGTGGCGCATGCAAATGATCCCGGTTTCACCTGGGGAAACAGCAGGGGCGCGAGGAGCCGCATAGATTATGTGTTTGTTCCGCGTGGACTCGGTGTGTCCTCTGCACGCGTCACTCTGGTTTTTTTATTCTGACCACAGTTGCCTGTCTGTGACAGTAGGAATTAAAAACAATTGAATTTGGAAAAGGATATTGGAAAATTAATAATGGTATTTTACATGACAAAACATTTGAGACTAGATTTAGGTATTTTTTCCAGGGCTGTGTAACCATGAAATCCTTTTATTCTACTGTCATAGACGGGAACAAAATTACAAATCAAGATTTTTTATTCAGAATTATTGCAAAGATAAAGCACGTAATAAATACAAAGATTTTTATAAGTTGCAGAACGAACTAGAAGATCTGCACATCCAAGGTAATTTGAATGGTGGTGGTTTAGATAAAGACACATTGTGTAACCTGCAGAAAAAGCAGCAGGCCTTTTTTTGAAAAGAAAGCTAGAGATTTCATGTTTAAAAGTCAGCAAGATAAATGGGATAATGATGAGAAGTGCTCTGCATATTTTTTCAAACAAATTAAGTCACGGGGAAAGAGGAGGACCATTTCGGCTTTATTGAATCAAGACGGGAGACGGTTGAGGATGGAGATGGCATGCTTGGTGTCGCTACCCAGCACTTTTCTCAGCTATTCCAAAAGCAAACAATTAATTATGAGAAGGGGACTACTTTTTTTAAATGTGTGGATGTGCAGATACCTTTAGATATTAGAGACCAATTAGAAGGGGAATTGAATTTAGATGAAATATATATGGCACTAAAGAGCATGAAAGATAACAAAGTACCAGGAGTGGATGGGCTATCTAAAGAGTTTTACATCGTTTTTGGGGATTTCATTGGATGTCATCTTTTGGAAGTATTTAGAGTTATTTTTGGTTTGGAGCATATGGGAGGTTCAATGTGCGAGGGGGTAATCTCGCTACTTTACAAAAAGGGAGACCCCAAGACACTAGCAAATTGGAGACCTTTAACAATGTTGTGTGTAGACTATAAAGTATTAAGTAAAGCCATAACTAATCGTCTGTCTTCTGCCATGGCATATGTTGTTGGTTTAGACCAAACATGTGTGTGGTAGGGAGAAAGTTAACCTGGAACTTGCAATTGCACAGAGACGTTCAAGCATATTTAGAGGAAAGGCACCTGCCAGCCTATTACTGTAAATTTGGACCAGGAAAAAGCCTTTGACATGGTAAACCATGAGTTTTTGTTTAGAGTTCTGAAAAAATGTGGTTTTGGAAATAATTTTATGAAATGGGTAAAAATTATTTATAGTAATGTGGGAAGCAGAGTAAATATTAATGGGAATATTGGAAATGTAATCAAGCAATTACGAGGTGTCAGACAGGGGGACCCTCTCTCTGCGCTATTGTATGTTTTATATATTGAACCTTTCGCATGTGCAATTAGGACAAATTACAACATCAAAGGCATTATATTACCTGGAGGGGATATTCTAAAAAATTCCACAATACGCGACTGACACCATTTTATATTTACAAGACGACCTGAGCTTGAAAGAGGTTATCAAAGTCATTGATGAGTTCTCTGTTGCCTCCGGGTCTAGGGATTAACAAGAATAAAACAGAAATAAAATATATGGGACAGTGGAAATGGAGATCTGATCGGTTATGTGGTTTGACTGTGTGCACAGGACCAATGGTAGTGCTCGGGATATCTTTCGGAAATGAAATTAAAGATGACATGGTTAATTGGAAAGAAAAAACTACTTCGCTTAATAAAAGATTGGGACTGTGGAAAGTGAGGCGATTATCTTTTAGTGGCAAGGTGTTAGTGCTGAAGGCGGACATTCTGCCTTCATTACTCCACCTTGCATATGTGTTTCCCATGCCGGTGTCTCTAAGAAAAATGTTCATACGTGTACTGTTTAATTTCTTTTGGGGGGATATGAGTACATCCGGAGAGAGATCGGATGTACCAGCCTATAGAGGCTGGTGGAAGGGATTTCCCTCATATTCCTCTCAAACTAGATGCGTTGTTCTACTCAAACGTTTGTTGTCTTTTGTCGTCTTCTGTACACAAATGTAATATATTAATCAAATTCTGGCTGTCCATACCGTTAAGGTTTATGGTGGAGTGGGATAACAGTAAGCCAAAAGCTGAAATTATCCCATTACATTTTAAGAAAATAGTTGAATGGGCAAGGAAAAACCCAGTCTGCAAAGTAAAAGAAAATGTAATCAACCACAGACTGCTATATGTGAAATTAATAGAAAATTGTTGTCCTAGAGACCGATTACCTATATCACCTTCCACCTGGCTACGGGCACAATTAAAAGGTTTAGACAACAGACTGAAAGATTTTAATTGGCTTGTTTTACACAGACGTCTTCCGGTCCGTTCAACATTATATGATCATAATTTGACCCTGAATAAATTTTGTCCCAGGGACAACTGTTTCGTAATTGAAACAATTCCCCCATGTTTTATGGGAATGCTCTTTTGCCCAAATAGTTTGGAAGAAAATTAAAATAGATTTTAATATTTTAAAAAACATTGATTATGAAGGGGTAGCCAAATTTGAACTAAAAAAATGTGGAAAAGGTGCAATTATTAGAATTAGTGACTCTGGTGTCCCTTATCAAGACCAAACTTTGGGAGGCCAGATGTGGTGCGGTCAATGACACCCTCAAGTGGTCACCGACGGATTGGTTAAATTTATAAAACAAGAAATTTGGAAAAAAATACAATTCGAAATAGATAAGTGGGGCATCACATCTGTTAAACATAGATGGAAAGGGATATACCCTTCTTTGTAAACGTTTTTTATAGCCTATATATAGGCCTATGTATAAC